>NC_029789.2:1174506-1189202 GCF_000816755.2 Arachis ipaensis | reverse complement strand
TATTGTAAAAGTTCATCTAATCCAAATAATTTATAATAAGTAAAAGTATTCAAATTTCTTCTTTTAATAAATATATAACAGTTGTATAAAAAACTAAAATTTTGTATATATTTTATAAAACTTTTATCTATAACTTTCATTTAGCTCTTCTTAAACCCAAAATCCAATTTAGCTATCACTGGTCATGACATGTTGGCATGGCCCCACCAAGGACAACGTTCTGAGAGAGTCAAAAGAAACATTTTAAGCAATATAAAAAAATCAACTACTAAAATTAGTCGCTAATGTATTTGTGTATAAATACATGTGTGATTTAATTTATTTTTAATATATATTTGTATTCCAACATATATTTTATATTAATGACTGACTTTAGTGGCTGATTTTAGTGTACATGTGGCATTACTAAAAAAATATGATATGCATGCTAAAAAATTTACTATGAATATATAAAAATTGAAAGTAAATTTTGTAGAATAGTATGGTTGAAGTAGTATAGGAAGGCAATTGTGAAGAATGCATGGAATTTGAGTGAAAAATAGAATGATAATGGAAGATTAACGTGATTTACTGCAGGTAGGGAACTTCATGCACTACATAAGCAGATTCATAGCTGGGTTCACCATTGGGTTTGTGAGAGTGTGGCAGATTAGTCTTGTGACACTTTCAATAGTGCCGTTGATTGCACTTGCCGGAGGACTATATGCATATGTCACAATTGGGCTTATTGCAAAGGTTCGTAAAGCGTATGTGAGAGCTGGTGAAATTGCAGAAGAGGTAATAGGGAATGTTAGAACGGTTCAAGCATTTGCAGGAGAAGAAAGGGCAGTGAAATCATACAAAACGGCTCTAATGAACACTTACAAAAACGGTAGAAAAGCAGGATTAGCAAAGGGACTTGGACTGGGGTCAATGCACTGTGTCCTTTTTCTTTCATGGGCTTTGCTTGTTTGGTTCACAAGCGTTGTTGTTCACAAGAGTATTGCCAATGGTGGTGAGTCTTTCACCACCATGCTCAATGTTGTCATCGCTGGCCTGTAAGCCCTGCCTCTTCTTCCCCCTTTGATATGAAAATAGTTGGTTTATACGAGGTTGAGTTTTGTTTGTTTATCAGGTCACTTGGGCAGGCAGCACCTGATATCTCCGCATTTATCCGGGCAAAGGCAGCAGCATATCCAATCTTTGAGATGATAGAGAGGGACACAATCAGCAAAAGAAGCTCAGGTCGAAAGCTAAGCAAATTGGAGGGCCGTATCCAATTCAGGGATGTTTGTTTCAGCTATCCGTCTCGGCCGGACGTAACTGTCTTCAACCACCTCTGTCTTGACATTCCTGCAGGGAAGATTGTAGCCCTTGTGGGAGGAAGTGGTTCTGGAAAGAGCACTGTTATATCGTTGGTCGAACGCTTCTATGAACCACTTTCAGGTCAGATACTATTGGACAGGAATGATATCAGGGAACTTGATCTCAAATGGCTTAGGCAGCAAATTGGACTCGTTAATCAGGAACCTGCACTCTTTGCTACAAGCATCAAGGAGAACATTCTCTATGGAAAAGATGATGCCACTCTTGAAGAATTAAAACGTGCTGTCAAGCTTTCAGATGCTCAGTCTTTCATTAACAATCTTCCTGAAAGATTAGAAACTCAGGTGTATATACATATATGTATATATATGCATGATGTAATTCATCTTGATGCTAATTAAGCATGTTTTATAGGTTGGTGAGAGAGGGATACAGCTATCAGGTGGACAGAAGCAAAGAATTGCGATATCTCGAGCCATAGTGAAGAATCCATCAATCCTGTTGCTGGATGAAGCAACCAGTGCTCTGGATGCTGAGTCAGAGAAGAGTGTGCAGGAGGCTCTTGATCGGGTTATGGTGGGCCGGACAACTGTGATAGTAGCACACAGACTTTCTACTATTAGGAATGCAGATATGATAGCTGTTGTTCAAGGAGGGAAGATTGTGGAAACTGGAAACCATGAGGAGCTAATGTCCAATCCTACTAGTGTGTATGCCTCTCTTGTTCAACTCCAAGAGGCAAGTTCTCTGCAGCGCCTCCCCTCGGTCGGGCCTAGCCTGGGCCGCCAATCAAGGTACTTGTAGTAACTTGCAGCTCAAGTTAACAGAAGCATCTCTGTTTCCATTGGAATTTATACCTTATATTGCTTATGATTGTAGCATAAAGTACTCAAGGGAATTGTCCCGGACAACAACAAGCTTTGGAGGTAGTTTTCGATCCGATAAGGATTCTATTGGGCGGATCTGTGATGAAGAAAATGCAAGCAAGCCAAAGCATGTTTCAGCAAGAAGGCTATATTCTATGATTGGTCCTGACTGGGTTTATGGGGTTTTTGGGACATTGTGTGCATTTGTTGCTGGAGCACAGATGCCACTCTTTGCACTTGGAATCTCGCATGCTCTTGTATCATACTATATGGATTGGGATACCACCAAACATGAAGTCAAGAAAATTGCTTTCCTCTTCTGTGGAGGAGCAGTCATAACTATCACTGTCCATGCCATTGAGCATCTTTGTTTTGGAATCATGGGAGAGCGCCTCACCCTTCGTGTCCGTGAAAGGATGTTTTCGGGTAAGTTTCATCAGCTAACTATCTATCCAATTCTCTGCCTTTTAAACAGCATGTATGCATCAGAGAAATTTATATGCACCTTAAGTAAAATTTCTTCTTCTGTTGAATTCTTTTACAAAGTTGTATGCTGCAGATTCAGGATTGAACACTGTCTTGTTGGCTTGTGTAATTTATAAAGCTGAAGAACAACTTTTTCCAATTTATGTGGCTGCAGCTATTTTGAAGAATGAAATTGGCTGGTTTGATGATACAAGCAACACAAGTTCTATGCTTTCATCACGTTTAGAGACCGATGCAACTTTGTTGAGGACCATAGTTGTTGATCGTTCCACAATTCTGTTACAGAATGTTGCCCTGGTTGTTGCTTCATTCATTATTGCCTTCATGTTGAATTGGAGAATAACTCTTGTTGTCTTGGCCACATATCCTTTGATCATTTGTGGTCACATCAGTGAGGTTCCTTCTTGCTCCATTTTTTCCAACATTAATTTATCTCACATTGTGTCTGTTTTCTAGCTCTTGTTATTTATTATCTTTCAATGATTATTTCAGAAACTTTTTATGAAAGGCTATGGTGGCAACTTGAGCAAAGCATATCTAAAAGCCAACATGTTGGCCGGGGAAGCTGTTAGCAATATTCGCACGGTCGCTGCGTTTTGTTCTGAAGAAAAGGTCCTTGATCTCTATGCTAATGAGCTTGTTGATCCTTCGAAACGTTCGTTTCAAAGAGGCCAAATCGCTGGCATATTTTATGGGATTTCCCAGTTCTTTATTTTCTCATCTTATGGCCTTGCCTTGTGGTACAAGCTTCAGCTTCATACTTTCCTCCTTAACATGTCAATAGGCTAATTTTCTATCTTGGTATTGAGATTTGTTATCTTTTCCAGGTATGGATCCGTCTTAATGGAGAAGGAGCTTGCAAGCTTTAAATCAGTGATGAAGTCATTTATGGTTTTAATAGTAACAGCGCTGGCTATGGGCGAGACTTTGGCGCTCGCCCCAGACCTTTTGAAAGGGAATCAAATGGTTGCGTCCGTTTTCGAAGTGATGGATAGGAAGACAGGCATAATAGGTGATGTTGGAGAAGAGTTGAAGACAGTGGAAGGAACAATTGAGCTCAAGGGAATCCATTTCAGCTACCCTTCAAGGCCAGATGTGATTATTTTCAAGGATTTCAATCTACTTGTTCCTTCAGGCAAGAGTATTGCCTTGGTTGGACAAAGTGGTTCTGGAAAAAGCTCTGTTATCTCCCTCATACTAAGATTTTATGATCCAACTTCTGGGAAAGTGCTGATTGATGGTGAGTTTTCTAAACTATATAGGATCATACATGTTACTTGAGGAACAAGTAACCTTGGTATCTCTAGATTGTGACAAAATTGATTCTGAAATGCAGGAAAAGATATAAGGAGACTCAATTTGAAATCTCTTAGGAAACACATTGGGCTTGTGCAGCAAGAACCGGCGCTTTTCGCGACATCAATTTACGAAAACATCCTTTATGGGAAAGAAGGAGCCTCTGATTCAGAAGTAATAGAGGCAGCGAAGCTTGCCAATGCTCATAACTTCATAAGTGGCCTTCCGGAGGGATACTCAACCAAGGTTGGGGAGCGAGGAGTTCAACTATCAGGCGGTCAGCGACAAAGAGTGGCCATTGCCAGAGCTGTCCTAAAGAACCCTGAAATCCTGCTCTTGGATGAAGCCACCAGCGCGCTCGATGTTGAATCCGAGCGCGTGGTTCAACAAGCTTTGGACCGGTTGATGCAGAACAGAACAACGGTTATTGTGGCACATAGGCTCTCCACAATAAGGAATGCTGATCAAATCTCAGTTTTGCAAGATGGCAAAATAATTGAGCATGGGACTCATTCCACTCTTATAGAAAATAAAAATGGATCTTACTTCAAATTAGTCAACCTTCAACAACAACAGCATCAACTATAGCCACATTTATATAACCACAATTAATGATCATGAATTTTTTATACAGTAATTTTATATTATTTGTTTTCCCCCCTGGGATTTACAGAGAATTATTATGTGAATTGGGGTGGTGGTGTTTCGCCCGGAATAATAGTTTCCTATATATATATATATAATGGTAAGTTCTGGCATTGAATCATGACTCTCATTTTTATAGTTCATCATCTGATAATAGCATAAAACAAATGGGTGCTGAATAGTCTGTATATAAAAGGAATCAAAGCAAGTACAGAAATCATTATTTCTCTCTCTGCAGAAACTCTGCTGCTATGATGAGACTTTAATTTCCATCACATGATCCATGTTAATGAATTAAATACACGGTATGTATTTCAAAATAGTAATGCCATTTCAATATTCTTAATTGGTGAAAACTCAGGTGCAGTCGACTTCAGGTGAAGTTGATAGTCAAAAACTGTTAAATGAAAATTTAGTCAAATTAGTTAAATCATCTAACAGCTTTTAGTTATCAACTTCACGTGAAATGAAATCGACTGTACTTGAGTTTCCACCTTCTTATTTCTGACACAGTAGCATGGTTGCTCTTACTTAAACTAGAAGGCACAGTTACCCATGCCAACTAGATGAGAGCAACCTCTAACTGAAAATGAATGGTCCATACAGTTGGGTTGTCCTTAATGGGAAAAACACTTTCTTCATGGCCTGCTCGCTGTTCACATGCACACCCCAAATAACAATACCTTATGATTAGGTATGAATATGATATACCAAGCTGATTCAGTTATTGCTGACTCAGCAGGGTGGTTAGGCTGTTATTACAATTTACAGCACCGGGTATTCAGTTAGGAACTCTCTCATCTTGTGCACTCCTCATCAATATTTCATAATGTAACTACTTATTCATATAGAAAACTAAGAAGTTACAACTCTTTTTGTCAACATCGCATGAAAACTAACGAGTTACATTATTGTGCTATGAGCTTGCATATAAACAAATTTGACAAGTCAAACGTTATTATAATATAACTAGAGTGAGACCCGCACAATGTGCGAAGAAGTAGATTATTTATACTATATAGTATATTTTAATAAATGTTATATTAAAAATATTTTAGAGAACATATTATAAATAGATTTTGAATTTATTTATTTTTAAAAAAGACATAGGTTATTTATATTAGAGTTATACAAAACTGTATTTTTATTTTTTTTTATTTTTCGATTTGCATTAATGGATACACTTTGTCTTTTTTGTAGTTTTTTGTTTGTAAATAATTTAAAAAATAAATGAATGAGAATGAAAAATATATAAAAATGTTATATTAAATTTAAGGAATTTTTGACAATTAGTATGAGAGATTAAGAAATGAAGAGTAGTAAGAGTCTTAATATGTATAAGTTGTAGAATTTGAATATTCTAAAATTTTTTATAATTATTATTATGACATTTTTAATATATATTTATTGCATTTAATTAGTACTTGATGTTTCAATATAATTGAATAATAATAGATAAGAGTTTTTTGTTTTAATTTTTTTAAAATATTTTACTAAATAATGATTGGTTGTTTTTCATCTTTTGCCAAGTCATTAGAATTACTGATGTGACATCATTAGTAAAAAAAATGACTTAAATTCATTGTGAAAAAAGTTGGTATCAACTTTTATATATTATAAATTGATGCTTTAAATTTGATATGTTATTACCTAAATCTAAACTTCCACTCACCCACCTCTACCCAATAACTATACTTTAAAAGACTAACTATTTCTGTTTTAAGCATATAATCCAAAATTTGTTCAATATTGACAATTTTGTTGCATTAATATATGGACAGTAGTTAGACTCCATTGGTTGGTGTACCTGTTGACAAATATCTAAAAGCTAAGGTGAAGACGATATCAGAGGATATATGAATTATAAAATAAATTTGATTTATACATAATTAAATTGATGAAATTATAAATATAATGTTTACAACAGTCTATCTATATATCTATATATATTAGTTAAAACATGGTTAATTACCTGAATATTCTTATTAGGTAATTATATCAATATACCAAAATTGAACTCGAAATAAAAAAAGGAAAAATCTAGGGGGCTAGCAATTTTTGTGTTTTCTGCCCAACACTTAACCATTAAAACAAAAGTGAGTGATTTTCTATCATTGGATGTAATCTCACACCATTAAAAATACTATTGATGACCAATTAATGGTTACAAAACACCAAAATTGCTGACCCCTAACATTTCTCAAAAAAAAAAAAAAAACATTGCAGTGCTGTACAAAATAATAACATTAGATGAGACATGGAACATAAACAGAGAGGAAGTGTTTTAATTTGTTCATATACTATTAATCAATCATTTTAAGTCTTAAACCTTTAGTTGATTTGGCTGCAGATACATTGTACCTCTAATTCTATTTTCTTCGGTTATATGTCTTGAACTCAAATATTTGACAGCTCATGCGTTGATGTCTTGATGACATATAATAGAACTATAGAAGACTTTGTAGCCTTGGTCAACACCCTAAATCACTAATTAATTATTAATAATTAATCACCTAAATTAAAACTTAGACTGAACATACAGGCCTACGGATCCAATTACACGGTGGCTCTATTATTAATAATTCTGTACTCCATTCTGTTGCATAGCTTCTCTAATCTCTAGTCTATATGCCAAGACCTGCATGTATTGTAACAAACTCAATTCAATAATATTCATTCACTAATAAATCCATATCATCACCTTTGATCAAATTCTCTCTATTTTATCCTTTTATATCCTTGTTCAGTATTCTATTTTATTCTATTTTCAAAATCAAACGTAAATTTTGGCAATCTTATTATGGATTTAAACCATTACAAAATGATTCCTAAGCATTTGGCCAACCACGGCTAGATTAAAAACTGCTAAGTGGTTTAGCGTTTAATTTTCAGTCACTATTGAATCAATCAGATAAAGATACTTAAAATATCTTTTTTAAAGATATTTTTTAGTAATTAAAATTTAATATATATAATCAATTAAATCGTATTAAAGTTATTAACAAGTTTTACTTGTATTAACTTTTTTGACGAACTTTGTGTTCATGCGTGAGGGATCACGTTACTACCTAATTTGCCATGCTTTATTTTATTTTTTTATTTTTGACTCCTACACTTTGCTTTGATTTATTGTGTATATGTAGAAACTAGAAAGAGACGTGCGGAGACTCGATTGTTTCTCTTATTTGACGAAACCAATTTCGCTAGGTAAAATGGTTCATACTCATATTAAATACACATTATAATGTTTGGTTAGATTCTATGCTGCACAATATATATTTAGTTCTTTTTGGCTCCTGTCCATGCATATTATCATACCTCTTGACTTATGTTTTGTTGATTAGTATGATTACTACTATTAATTAATTTAATTTAGCTGGTGGGTTATCCAAACAGCGGAAATAGCCCTTAAAAATATATTGGAAGTAAATTAAATGAGGTAAGATGTTGAAAATTTGCCGGCATAAATGCATAATTCACCATCTTCAGTTTCCAATTTGACAAATCGTGGTTATATGATGTCACACCCCTCTTTGAAGAGCATATCAAACCTTGAGCATGTTAAACTGAGATTCTATAAATTGTCAAACATGTGACTTTCAGAAAATTAGAATAAGAAGAATAAAGAAAACGTGTCACCTGTTCCTCCATTAGAGCATTATTATTCTACCTAAGCATATTAGAAATCGCAATACATTAATAAATGGTGCGTGCTGATAGACCTTATGCACTGTAACCAAACTTTCCAAAATTTTAAACAAAAACATATAGAAACAGTGGTAAACTTTCCAAAAATTTAAACAAATAAATATAGAAACAGTGGTGTTCCTATGTAGACAGCCAGTCCAAAGGTATAGTTCGCCCTCCTTGATGTTTGGACTCGTCTTTTTTTGGGTTGGATGAAATATATGGTGGCATTTTTAGAATGACGGCAGTAAATACCTACAACTTCAACCCTAAAATTAGAATGAGTATAAGATGATAAAGAGGATTGGAAAAGTCTAGGAGACTAATAACTTTATTAAATTCTGACCAGCATGTAACCAGTAAAAGAAAAATGAATAATCTCACATCATTGGATGAAATCTCACACCATTAAAAACATAATTATTGATGGCTACAAATCACAAAAGTTGCTGGCCCCTAACACTTCTCAAGAGGATATTCAGAGTGAATAGCCTCCCTCTTTGTGGAGTTAAGGTTTTGTATTTATAGAGTTGTTGTGCTATAAGCGGTTACTCAGTGAGCCTAATATTGCGAAATTGTTGATGATGTTAGCCTGATTTTGTGATAACTTCTCCTGAACGATATTTGATCTTATACAAAAAAGTCTGTTAAAAAAGAAAAACACGTACCTTTGATTTAGTACGTTTTATTTATTTTATTCAAATTTTAATTTATAGATATAATTGGGTAAGGTTATAACTAACGGATCATAGTCCCCAAACTTAATCTGTGATATTTTTCAATAAGATAGGTTGAGCTTTCAACCTATAAATTAGAATCGTAGTAATAGTAGTAGCCCCAACTCCAAGTAGCTCAACTTGTTGGATTGAAAAAAGAAAGAAATAAGAAAAACATTATAATGAGAAAGTTATATTGGAAGATTGTGAATGATCAAATAGATGAAATAGATAAACAAATAAATAAATAAGGATGGATAAAAAAGGTTAGAAAGTGAGAGAATTATGTCTATCTATAAATCGGTTATTCAATGAGTGGTAGCCCCCAAATTTAGTCAATTATTACATCGACACTTGTTGAAAAGAAATTAGCATTTGATAGATGTGGACTAAAAAGTTTGAAAATATATATTTGTTGACGGAATTAATTGTATGATCCAAAAATATAATGATCAATTATCTTGAGAATTGTTTCAAGTCACAACAATTTATCGACGAGTTTTGTACTCAAAGCAATTAATTATTGAAGCAATTAATTATTGAGTATTGAGTGAATAATAAAGATGTAACGTAAATAAAATGTGTTAAAAGTAAAATGCATAAATTATTGTAAAATAGAAAAAATAGAATGGATGAACCAATCACCCATATATCAAGTAACCATAATTGCTAATATGGGTGGCAACGGGACGGGTAGGAGTCAGTTTTTCCTCTATCCGACCCCGTCCCATCCTACAAAAACCCGCATCGAACCCGCTCTGCCCCTACCCGCGGGTAGTAAAATGTTAAATCCTAACCCGCCCTGTCTCTATCATTATTAAATCCAACAAATAAAATAAAATTTTAAAAATTATATAACCATTATTTATATACATAACATAAATTAAAGTAAAACTTTAAATATGATACAATATTATTAATCATTTTACTAATATATATATATATATATATACCGGGGCGGGTTTAACCTAAACCCGACCCCACCCTCGTCTCGCCCCGAACGAGTAGGGGTGGGGTGGGTACCCGCAGGTTCAGGGTAGTGTTGCCACCCCTAATTGCTAACTGAGTTTGTTTTCGGATTGATAAAAAAGTCAAGTTTTTTTTTTTCAAATTGATTAATAGTCAATTTTGTTTTTGAATAGATTGATTGATTGATTTTGATATATGAAATTATAACATAAATAAATAATGTGAAGTAATTCGAGTATATAGAGTAGTAGATATTTCATAAGAAGCTATGATGTATTAAAATTTGACATAAAAAATTTATACGAACAAACTAGATTATACATATATATGATTTTTATCGAGATAGAAATGACTTAGTAATTTAATTTGTTGAGGTCACTTGCTTTTTATTACATTCTGTTGCTGAGCTAATAGGTGGACCATTATCTGAACCTCAACTTATAGCGCAATGTTCATAAGTTATAACTCGGTCTGAGTTGGTGGAGGAGGAGGTGAAGTTTGCTCACCAGCACAATCATGATTGAGGTCCTAAAAAAAGAGGAAATAACAATGAAAAAAGAAAATGTGGGGTAACATTAAAGTTGGTAGGATTTTTCTATTTCACCTCGTCACGTCGGCCGTTTTGTTTCTGGTTTAATAGCTTGCCCATGCGTTGGACTTCTGTCCGCAACAACTCATTGATAATCAAAAGCTCAGCTTGAGTGAGGGGAGGAGGAGGGTTGCTCTGATCTTCTGCCATAGGTCGTGACCTGCAAAAAAGATGCGAAAATAGGGCAGAAGAGATGATAGTGGGGTTAGTTTAAAACTTCAGATCCCACCATGGGAGCCAAATGTTCCTATGTAAATAGCCAGTTCACCAAATGTTCCTATGCAGACAGTCAGTCCCAAAAGGTATAGCTTGCTCTGCTTGATGTTCCCTTAGACTGGATGAAGTATATGTCGACTTCTCTTGAACGGCGTCAGTGGGTACCTGCAAAGGCATTCTAACACTCAAGTTAGAATGAGTATGAGATGATAGAGAGGATATTCAGAGTGAATAGTCTCTCTCTTTGCGTAGTTAAGATTCTGTATTTATAGAGTTATTGTGCTATAGGTAATTATTCAGTGGGCCTAATATTGTGGAACTGTTGAGGATGTTAGCCTAATTTTATGATAATTGCTCTTGAACGATATTTGATCTTATATCAAAAAATCTGTTAAAAATAAAAAACACGTACCTTTGATTTAACACATTTTATTTATTTTATTCAAATTTTGATTTATGAGTATAATTGAGCCGAGTTATAGCTAATGAATCAAATGGTATATAAACTTTCAAAATTTAGATGGTAGATTAAAAATGATACATAAATATAAAATAAAATTTAAATTTAAATATATCCATCTAAAATTATATTAAATAAATCTCAATATTTAATAATTAAAATTAAAATTGATGGAACTGCTTGAACTTGAGAAGGGGGTTGAATCAAGTTAACTTAAAAATGGAGTTCTTATGCTCTGTTTTTGCGAAAGCTAATTATGCAGGAGATATTTTTAATTTTGTCTCTAAAACTAGAAAGAAACAGAGAAGGAAAGAAGGGAATGAGACCAACATGTATCCTAGTTTGATTTCTAGGTGCCATAAAACCTACATCCAGTCTCCACCGTAATTATGGTGGAATTTCCACTATAATTAATTAGATTATACAAACACTAATACTAATGAACTACAACTTAATTCATCTAATATCTTCCACTAAACTTTCTACTCCAAAGCCTATAGCTACCCAAATACTGTCCCAACTTGGAAGAGAAACCCGCAGATTTAATCTACCACCAAGTGCTATCCCAACTTGGTAAGGAAACTAAACTTTAGTTCAACAAAATCAGATTACACATAAATATTTCTTTGGCTGTTTCATGCATCTCTCTTGCTTCTTCTCTTATGACTTTTTTAACTCACTTTTATAAGCCTTTTTCTCAATTACAGAAAGATGAAATTAGATAGTCATAGCAAAAAAAAAATTTAAAATGAAGCACAAATTGAAGAAAAAGAATTCAGCTCAAATATGTTGAGATGATACTTTTGTGTCACTCTTTTTTTCTTGTCTTTCAACTGTGAAGTGAGGCCAGTTTTATAGGATGAAGCTTGCCCTTTAAATTTTAACGTTGCCTCTTTCAATTCCTTTTTTTATTCTGCCCATTGAAGCTGTCTTCATTGGCATGCAATACTTTTTTCATTCTACTCCACTAACTCTACTTATTGAGGAGCTGCTCCATCAATTTTGCTGTCCTTAAATCTGTTGTCTTCCTTGGCATGCACATCATTTCTATTTTCATGCCTTACTAATTACTGTCTATAACTCTACGTTTTTGTTTTGTTCTTTCAAATTTTGTTAGTGATCTTCTGCATTTTGATATTATTTTGTCCTTGTGTCATTGTTGCTTTTCTACAACGTCAACCGTCCTTTAATAGTGCCAAATGTTTTTCTTACTTTTTTAACTCTTGTTCTAAACATGAGCATTCGGTTCTCTCTCTTGGCTCATAGGTTCTTATTTGTTTTTTCATAAACATATAATGAACTAAAACTTTAGAATTGTAATACTTAAAGTTGCTGAAGCAATATTAATTTAGGTTGAAGCAACATGTAAATGAGTCTACATCACTTATTAGCACACACATTAAATAAACTTAAACTTTAACTCAAAATATTTATTATCATTTATATATAAACCCAAAATCAATCTAACTCAACAAATATTAACTAATTATACATGACAAAAATTCAATTTAGGATTATCTTCCCCTTATTTTCATATTATAAAAATATTTAGTGATTCCTTTTACAAATCAAACATATACCAGAAGCTAAGTTTTCTTGCAACTTTCATTATTTTCCAAATTTTTGCAAAACATCTAGTCGTGTTTCATTTCTGCAACGACATAAAGCTCCACATTAAACTAATGTTGAATTTGGTTTCAATTGTGCATTATAATTAAGGTTCTTAATGGCTGCGTTAAAGGACGTTTTGCGGTTGTTAATTTGTTGTATTAATCTGTTATAAAGCTTTCAAACAGTACTGTATCGCATATCCACTTTCTTAACAACCACATCCTGAAACTAGTGTTGATTAAGTGCATAAATATTAATTGCCTAAGTATTATAATTAGTTGGTAATACGTTCATCCATTGTTTTTCATATTTGTAATTTAAAGGTATATATGCAATTGAAAGAATTACATATAGATTAATAGATACTAAACTCTCAAATTAATTCATATGCCCTTAAAATGCCATTTAGCTAATAATTTTATATTTAGTAATAGCTAGGTATTTTGATCCGCTTAACCAGAGGTCTTGATTTGAACTTAGATGATAAAATTAAGAGTTAATTTTCTATATTTAGTTTTTATAATAACTTAGGAGATTCAAATAAAGTAGGTACAAAATCTTTGAGGGAAGATATTTATTTTTTTAGAGTTATGCTACGTGTATACTAAAATTAGCCATCAAAATCAGTCATCAGTATAAAATACAAGCTGGAATATAAATACATATTGAAAATAAGTTAAATCACATATGTATTTATACACAAATATATTGGTGACTGATTTTAGTGGCTGATTTTGATGTACAAATAACATTTTTTATTTTTTTAATAAGGATAGAGAATTAATTTTTAATTAGTTAATATTAATTAATTTTTTATTTTAAAATAATTTTTTAATTTTTTTAAATTTAAAGTTTAAAATTAAGATTTAAGATTTAGAATTAAAATTTTAATATAAAAAATTAAAAAAATGAGTGATATTACCTGAAAAATCTCTTTAATTGAACTTATTACCAAATTAGGTTAGTAGACTTTTTAATTCTTAATTATTAGAGATATATAATTATTTACGTATCTTTTTCTATCAGCTTAAATTAAAAAAAAAATATCATGACATAACATAATATTAAAACTTCTATAATTTAAATGTGTAAAGTTTCATCCTTAGCTTGTGACTTCAAATTAAACAAAAGTTTTTTAACATAAAACAAATATAAAATTAAAAAAAAAGCATTTGAAATAATTTACTTAAATCTAAAATAAAACTCTTATATAAAAAAACTTATTAAAGATATAATCATGTATGTGTTATTACTATCATTTCACCAATAATACAGTTTACTAGTAATTCAAATTATTTGACCAGCCACAACACATAATCAACCAAATTATGTGAAAGAAACACGGCATGTATTTGAAATTGAATGAAAAAAGGTGATCAACTTCACAATAAAGGACACCGAGAACATTGATCAATGAGCAGGTGAAGGCCAGGGCCAGGCTGCTACATACAACCATGCATGTCTTCAGATAATATATAATTATTCTCGTAACAACAATCATATATATAATATAATATATAAATCGAAATTTGCAAACAAGAAGAAAATGACAAAGTTAATGACCACATTGATGAGAGAAGCATCAACTCAAATTAATTATATATGCGTTAGCCATGACAACAAAACCAGAAGCATCCTAGCTAGCTGCTAGTTAATAGTTTAGGGTAATTAATGAATGAAATATATGCATCAAGCTAGGCAAATAAGCATCATACAAATAAGACATTTCGGAAGAAATTTCATCCATAGAAAGAAGAAGGTCACACTTACAAAATCCGAGCCTTGTCATCAGTTGCCGTGTTTATTATGCATGAACAAAAAATGATGGTGAAAAATCTGAAAAACAAACT
>NC_029789.2:1169131-1174289 GCF_000816755.2 Arachis ipaensis | reverse complement strand
TTTTGTCTCTTATAATTTTATTATAAAAATAGTTTGATTATATAAATTTTTTGTGTCATAATCTATAATGTTAAAAAAAAGTTAATGTATTTTTAAAAAATCTATATTTTTATAATTATTACGAATAAAAATATTAGTTGGTTTATTAAATGTAATTTAAAAATGAAAAGCAAGCAATGGCATTACATGTTGAATCTTGACAACTATATATAAAAGCACCACATATATCATGAAATGCTCAAAGCAACACTAGTGTTCCTAAGAAGAAAATTAATCTGTCTTTTGAAGTTGAAAGATCATAAGTATTATTGTGTAACATCTGAAATCAATCTAGTGGTGGAAGATGGGAAGGTCAGCATGCTGTGATGAGAGTAGTAATGTAAAGAAAGGGCCATGGACGGCAGAAGAAGATGAGAAGCTGATTGATTACATAAAGAAACACGGTCATGGAAGTTGGAGAACACTTTCAAAGCGTGCTGGTCTCAACAGATGCGGTAAGAGCTGCAGACTCAGGTGGGCTAACTACCTTCGTCCCGATATCAAGAGAGGCAAATTCACCCCAGACGAGGAGAGAATCATCATCAACCTTCATTCTCTTCTTGGAAACAAGTCTCTATATCACATTTATACTTCTTTTTTCATTTCATTTCTTTAAGGTAAAAACTCAGGTGCAGTTGACTTCACATAAAGTTGATAGTTGAGAGCCCGTTAGATAAAAATTTAGTCAAATCAGTCAAATCATCTGACCGTTTTTAATTACCAACTTCACGTGAAGTCAACTGCACCTGAGTTTCTACCTTTCTTTAAACTTTTGAAATGAGTGGTTTTAATCAAATTATTTCATTAATTATGTTTGTTATAGGTGGTCAAAGATTGCAAGCCATCTTCCTGGAAGAACTGATAATGAGATAAAGAATTTCTGGAACACTCACATAAGGAAGAAGCTTCTGCAGATGGGTATTGATCCAGACACACACAAGCCAAGGACTGATTTCAATCACCTCATCAATCTCACACACTTGCTAACAGCAGCCATGTCCTCCAATTCGGGGAATCCTATGATGAATATGAACACTCCTACTTGGGGGAGAAACCCTAATATTGCTGTACAAGGAGATGTTACTTCTCAATTAGCCCAACTACAACTGTTGCAAAATCTGTTGCAAATCATGAACGGCAACACAATTGTTAACATGGGGAATAGTAACCCTAATTATAATCCTATCTTCAATAATTCATATCTCAATGAATCAAACACACTCCAAGCTGTTGGATTGAAAAGTGAAGGACATACAAACAACCCTGCCGCCCTATTCTCTCATCAACACGGTGGTGGTGCAGTTAATAACACGCAAGAGATTTCATCACAAGGAAATGAAGAAGAAAATCCATTGTTTCCAGCATTAGTAGCATCCTCTCCAGTAGTCAGTGATGGAACCTGCAGCAGCTTCAACCAGATGGAGAATAATAATAGTAGCTGTTGCAACACAGCTCCAACATCCACAACACAGTCACCCAATAATTCCAACACAATCTTTGATGATTTAGAGATGCTCCTTCAGGATGATCAAACATCTGATTCCTACTGGAAAGATATTCTAAAGTATGTCCTTGTTCCTTGTTATCTTATTCATTCTAGCTTTTGTTCTTCATACATATATATGGTGAAGTTTCACCAAAACCATTTCATGCATTATTTTGATAAATGATGCTTATATTACTCTTCTTGAATATTCCTAAAGATAATTTTTTCCCTCTTTTTTCATTTTTTATCAATTACTTGTAATACTAAAGATAAAAGATATTTAAAAATATTTGTGCATAAAATGATATATATTATTTATTTTTAGACAAATATTTGAGTAACATATTTTATGTCCTATGTCTACTCTACTTTCATCCTTATCCTGTTGAAAAAGAAGGGGGTTATGCCAAATTTAATATTGGTCCATTAAATATACAACAATAAATCAATAATACAAAACAAATATATTTATGGGTTAGAAAGGATAATATGGTTAGAAAGGAATAGCAGGCTACTGTTTCGAAATCACAGTTCTAGTTTGCGAAAAATTATAAACAAATCATTTGCGTCTGCAGAGGAATGGATTGGCGGTGAACCCTTTGGTTGTTGACACAATGTCGAAGTTAATAAGGAGTTGTTTGTAATTTATGTTTTCATAACCTTGTTGCTTCTTTCTTGTTCCACTCTATTGTGTTTAGCTCCCTTTAATTTATAAAATATATATATATTTATGGGTTCTTAGTTCTGAGTTCTGTATTTTTTGTTCTTTCTTCAGATAACCTGATATTTTCCTTGTTACTGTGTAGCTTCACATCTACATATACATCTGCATCAACAAATTCATGGTAGAAGAGAAGATATCGAATCATGGATTCACTTTCAATACAATCAATTTACGGATCACAATACCACTCACGTATAATGAAGAAATAAATTCTATACATTCTATTCATTCTTTTTTTTTTTTTCCTTAAGAGTTATTTTTAAATTTATGGCAGGTCCAAATAATTGTAGTTTCTGTACAAAACCAAGAGTAGAGACATACACAACATGCATATTTATTTACATGGGGAGTGGTATATTATTTGTCTGGTTTGATAATGTTCTTAGACAAACTTGTACTATATATATACTATTTTTTTTTATTCTTCTCTTCCAAATAAATCATATATACTTTTGTGTTTATAATTATTCAAAATTCTAAGGATTATTTCTTTCAACGTATCTCTTTGAATCTTGGATGCTTTCAGTATTATTTACGAGTCAAGCATGCAAAACTGCTTTGGCTGCTATTTATTGTGTGACAAATCCAAAATCTATCGACTTAGATTCTCTCTCTGAGTGGATATAGGGCATAATTAATTAAAATCAGTGTAACTACCTATCCTTTAAATATTGTGTTTTATTTAATTTTTTTAAAATAAAAGAATAAATAAATTTTTTAATTTTTTAAATAATAAATTCTTGAAAAGACAGACCAAAAGTTAAATTTTAAATCACAAGTAATATTTTTCAATTAAAATACGTAGCTAATTAAGCTTTCGAGTTTTAACCTTTTGTATGTATAATGTTTAAGTCAAACACGTTGCCATTATTTCTCGCCGGCTAAAGAATTTTCAATGTAAGTATCATATCAAATTATGAACATAGAGAGGATAGAGAGAATGATCATATATAGTGGTTATGAAATTTTAACAACACTTAAAAGATATAGTAAAAATTAAGGTCTTATTTGTTTATTATTTAATAATCTTCTTAATTTAAAAATAAAAAAAATAAAAATAAAAAGTATAATCAAACTAAAAAATGTTGTCAAATATAATAAAAAAAACATGACCTTAATTTTAATTATACTTTTTAACTGTGGTCAAAATTTTCTAATAACTATATCCACCATAATAATGATAGCTACCATATAATTCAACATAATCCGGATAAGATGACAAAATCTGAATTTGCCGTTGAAACTTGAAAAACTACAGTAATAATATGCCTAGATATTATAATTGTTAATTAAATGTTAATCTAATTTGATTAGATTTTGGAGTTACATTATTATAACTATGAGCTTGTTAAATTATAATTTTTAGGTGTATTCAAATATGTTTAAAAAATAATTTTTTATTTTTTATTAAGACACATTTTACACACAAAAAACACACATGTTGAACAAATGTTATGTATTTACGTGCGAATACGACAAATCATTGAAATGTCCGTGCTTCATAGTATTTACTATTTAGTGAATAAGGTTTCACCATTTATGCATTGTCCAACACACCAAACTGAAAGACGGTCATCAAGAAAATACTTACGTTCATTACAAGTTTACAACAAAACTTGTATCATTACAACAACTGGATTTAATGTTTTTGAAATGGAATAACTATAGGTTTTTGGATTTTACAAATAAAGATTAATTGATAATCTAGTGTTCTAAAAGTGTATGTCGTAAGAAGTAAAAGTAACACATAATAAGTTTAACGTAAAGTTTTGGCTTCCACACAAACAAAACTTATAATATTACAACAACTACTTAAGAAATTCAAAATGCTTCAAATATAGTCACCAATTATTTATTGTAACAATTAAAGTGTCTGTCTTCTGGTGGTTAATCCAATTCTTCACAGCAAATACAAACATCTCGAACTAAATCTTTATTAATGAAAAATAAAAAGAAATTGTACTATATTCACTATAAAAAAAACCGTTAAAACTTTTAAAATTGTGGTCATATATTGTTCTTCAGTATTATCGTCAGACTTAAATAAAAAATGTCAATATTACGGTCAAATAAAAAAATCTAGCACATAATTGGTCGCTATTTTCACACAAAACTGCATTTAAAATGGTGTGATATTCCCACAAAATCCATATTAATTCGACTATTTGAAAAATTTAGGAATAAATTTAGAGTGGGTGACAAATGACAATCCCACCTAATTTTGGGGGGTTGTTAAAGATATAAAGGAAACCGTAATGATTAATACAGGATTAGTTAGTTTAAGATCACTTAGTGATTATATATGAGTTATTAGTTAGCTTGTCTTTTCCTTTGTGGAAGCCGGGTTAGTTATGTGAGCTATTCTCATTGGCTCTGTTGTTAACTGATTTTTTAGTCAAAGCCCATTATAAGAAAAATTGTGGCATTTTTTTTTCAGTTTAGTGGGTTTAAAACCGCCACAAGATGATAAACTATTTTTATCGCATATAAAGATAAGATATAAATTTATCATAATGATTTTGTGAAAAAGTTATATGCATAAAATGTTACTTAGCTTAAATTATATCGATAAAGGTGGGTGCTTCGATGTGTCAATGTTAATTATTAGGATGCAACTTGTGATGATCAAGAACACAACATCAGTTACATATGGTCCCCTCTAAAGCTATAATTTCTAGAATAATCGTGACTTGATATATATCGTTCAGCTAGATGATTCTAACAAGAAATCTCATGTCTCACATACATGTCATATCCATGAAATTAAAACCGAAAGTTGATTAGTGGAGAGATTAAGAAGGAGATAACTACGTAATTGAAACTAAAGCAGATTATTTTTGCGCATAATAATTGATATGACGCTGTACAAAATCTAAGTGTAGATCTGATAATTTGACTGCAACAAAGTA
>NC_029789.2:1165300-1169003 GCF_000816755.2 Arachis ipaensis | reverse complement strand
AGTTTTACGTTAATTTTATAATATGATATTAGAGTTTTAATTATCTAAAAGTTTAAACTTTAAAAAAAATATATTATAAATTTCACATCTTTTAAAAATAAAATCTCTAAAAAGTATATAAATATGAGATATTTCTTAGTTCATGAATTAGTTTTTAGTATTGTGAGTTAGACTCATTAATTTTAATTTTAATATGATATCAGAATTAGTTACAAATGTTCATGTTTTAGATGATATTTTTAAACGTAAAAGTATGTGTTATAATTTATAAGTTTTATATCTTTTAAGGATAAAATCTCTAAAAAATTTATAAGTGTGAGTTAAGACATTACTCACATAATAAATTAGTTTCTAAGATAAAGTTAAGCTCACTTACTCTCAATTTTAATATAATATTAGAACTTATGATAAGTTAATTTTTGGGTTATTTTAAAGTTGAATTAAACATATTCCATCTCAATTTTATTAAAAGAAAAATTGATATGTAAAATTAATGGTTTTTAAATTAAGTCATGATTATTCTAGAAATTATAAATGACTGCTGCTGTGTCATTGATTAATCACAAGTTGCATCGTGTTATCTACCTAAAACATTATATATCATCGAATTGAAGCAGCACCTTTTGTGAACCTGAAAACAAAGGAGCAGTTGCAATAATAGATATATATGTGTGGCGCCGTGTTCATATATCTATCTTGTGCAAAACGTAAACAATAATCTGACCTAATTAGGGGACCTGGAATATAGAAATTACCCTAGTTTCAACGACAATTGTAATTTTTGTCATCATGGATTGTAGCATCTACTCTAATCTTCTACGCTCATATAATTTGATGTGATACTTATTAGATAGAAATTTCTTTAGCCGGCGAGAAATAGTAGTCACTTGGTTGACTTAAACATTATTCAAAAAGTCAAAGGCTTAATTATAAGCTTCATAGATTTATTGACTATGTATGCCTATCCCCTTTAGGACTTAGCTTAGCATCTAAGACGATTTTATTCTTAGAATTCAGAATTATAAATAATATATATATAACTATTTTTTGGAATTAATTAAAGGAGAATCAAAAGAACCAATCAAATATATATATTAAATTACAAGTATTTCTAAGGAATACAATTTGCCAAATATGCATGTGTATTTTTCTTGGTTTTGTGCACACAAACTACAATTATTTGGAATAAAAAAAAATAATGAATGAATAAATAAATTATATATGCATAATTTTTTTTTCAAAATTGTAAATTGATTTTTCTGAGACTGAATGGTGATTCCTTCCATATCTACCACGAATTCTCTGAGGCACATATTGATGTCAAGCTGAAAAATAACAAGAAAATATATATCAGATTATTATCTAAAAGAGCCTCTATATTAAAAAATAAAAAATAAAATTAAACAGAAATTTGGTGAAACTGCACTGTATGTACCATAAGCATCTAGTAAGATGAAAGAGTGAAGTTAACTTGACGTGAAGTTGATAGTTGATAATCGTTAAATGATTTGACAGGTTTGACTAAATTATTGTCTTACGATTTTTAACTATCAATTTTATATAAAGTTAACTGCACCTGAGTTTTCACCGAGCAATGTACCAAAAATCAGATAACAAGAACAAGGGCATACTCTAGAATATCTTTCCAGTAGGAGGCAGATGTTTCATCATCCTGAAGGAGCTTCTCCAAATCATCAAAGATTGTGTTGGAATTATTATTAGGTGACTGTGCTGTGGATGTTGGAGCTGTGTTGCAACAGCTACTATTGTTATTCTCCATCTGGTTGAAGCTGCTGCAGGTTCCATCAGTAATTACTGGAGAGGATGCTACTAATGCAGGAAACAGTGGATTAATCTCTGCTTGATTAGTAGTGTTGCTGAGTTTGTTATAGCATTCAAGCTCTTGTGTATTTGTTGACAATCCATGTTGAAAGAAGTCATTACTGTAGTCTGATGGAGATAATAATAGACCAGTAGGGTTTGATTTTGATCCATATTCTTCACTTTTCAAGCCAAAAGGTTCTACAGTTTGAAGGATGTTTGACCCGTTAGGATAAAAATTATTGAAGCTGGGGTTTCCTAAGGGAAAATTAGGGTTATTCCCCATGTTAAGAAATGTGTTGCCGTTCATGATTTGCAACAGATTTTGCAACAGTTGTAGTTGGGCTAATTGAGAAGTAGCATCTCCTTGTAGAGCAATATTAGGGTTTCTCCCCCAAGTAGGAGTGTTCATATTCATCATAGGATTCCCCGAATTGGAGGACATGCCTGCTGCAAGCAACTGTGTGAGATTGATGAGGTGTTTGAAATCAGTCCTTGGCTTGTGTGTCTCTGGATCAATGCCCATCTGCAGAAGCTTCTTCCTGATGTGAGTGTTCCAGAAATTCTTTATCTCATTATCAGTTCTTCCAGGAAGATGGCTTGCAATCTTTGACCACCTATAACAAACATAATTAATGAAATAATTCGATTAAAATCACATGAAGTTTAAAGAAAGGTGGAAACTCAGGTGCAGTTGACTTCACATGAAGTTGGTAATTGAAAACGGTTAGATGATTTGACTGATTTGACTAAATTTTTATCTAACGACTCTCAACTATCAATTTCATGTGAAGTCGACTGCATCTGAGTTTTCACCTTAAAGAAATGAAATGAAAAAAGAAGTATAAATGTGATATACAGACTTGTTTCCAAGAAGAGAATGAAGGTTGATGATGATCCTCTCCTCGTCTGGAGTGAATTTGCCTCTCTTGATATCGGGACGAAGGTAGTTAGCCCACCTGAGTCTGCAGCTCTTACCGCATCTGTTGAGACCAGCACGCTTTGAAAGTGTTCTCCAACTTCCATGACCGTGTTTCTTTATGTAATCAATCAGCTTCTCATCTTCTTCTGCCGTCCATGGCCCTTTCTTTACATTACTACTCTCATCACAGCATGCTGACCTTCCCATCTTCCACCACTAGATTGATTTCAGATGTTATACAATAATACTTATGATGTTTCAACTTCAAAACAGAGATTAATTTTCTTCTTAGGAACACTAGTGTTGCTTTGAGCATTTCATGATATATGTGGTGCTTTTATATATAGTTGTCAAGATTCAACATGTAATGTCATTGCTTGCTTTTCATTTTTAAATTACATTTAATAAACAAATTAATAATCAAATGGAAATATTGAGGAAGCAACCTGCTGGGAATTACTAGAGTCATGGATATATATGGGTTGCTTAGTTTAATAAGGTATAGGGCATGACATAAAGTCTGACGACTGTGTTCCTCATTATTTTTACACTGGTAATGCTAGGAAGACAAAAAAATATAGCAAGAACTTGTCTTATTTAACATTTATTAATTGTCACAATAATTAATAAATACTAAATAAGACAAATTATGACTGTTTTTGACTAATTTTCTTTGGTTACCAAATATTTCTATTTTTACACCATATTTCCAAGTCTAGCATAATAAAAATTAATTAGTCGCGAATGAAACTTCTATTTAAAGGTCTATTGTTGACTAATAAATTATTATATACATAAGATATGATTTAAATTTCTGACATTTAATTAAAAAATTAATCATTAGATGAATTTAAATTGCTTTTATACTCCTCATTATTTCTTTCCTTCATAAATACAATTATAAATTATTCATATATTTTTTTATTAATTTAATTTTTTTTTTAAATATTTCATGACATT
>NC_029789.2:1160758-1165258 GCF_000816755.2 Arachis ipaensis | reverse complement strand
ACACATTCAATTCATCAAATTAAACTCATAATTAATGTAAGCTTCTATATTGACATTATCATTAAGTTCTTCCATGTAAATAACATTAACTTTTGGAACAAATAATGTATATAAAAATTAATTACTTTTATCTACATATCAAAAGCACATGGAATTGAAATTTAATTAATAAAATAGAAATTCAAACATGAATAACCAATATAAACTCTTTACAATATGCATCTAATAATTCAATCTCACCGTTCAAACAATATATATCCACTAATAAAGTAATAATTCATACCACGCAAATGATAGATAAATATTTTTTTGAATAAGGATTATATTAAAAATATTATTTATATATTAAAAAATAATTACTATATTTTAATATATGATTTATACTAATAATTAATTTTTGTGGTTAATTTTATGATGTCCTGATAATTACTAAAACATTAAAATTTGCTCAAGATCGTATCAAAAGGCAAGTTGCATGATTTAATGGGGCCTCCAATCTTAGTTGCATTGTTGTTTTTGTTTTTAGTAAATTGACTAAATTCTGATTCTGGCTTTGACTCACCAATTCCCTCAACATTTGACGATTTTCGATACAATCGAGACAGACGTGAAGTGGCTACAGTAGAAATGAACGAACGGCGGCGGCTCAAATTTAATATGATCACACGATGGGCTCTGCACATAGATTATTTCAGCTGCATATGTTTTCAAAATTATATGAAACGGGTCTAACTCGAGTTTAAAAATTAATTAAAAAAATAAAAAAAATATTATTAAAGATATAATTATTTTTTAATCTCTTGACCTCTCTCACTTTTTATGTTTATCTTTATAGCTAAATTTTTAAAACTTTACTTCTGTAAAGTCTCAATTTCTGACTCTCTCTCTCTCACTTTATCTCTCTATTCTTTTGAAATTTGAATTTCGCACGACCAAAATTCTCAATTTAGAGTGTCGTTGACTCGCCGTGCAATTTGCCGTCAGCATTTGTCGAATCGGACTGGTAGTGGCTGGACTGTGTGAGCGTCACTTTGTAATTGTAACTTGCGAGATTCTCTAGTTTTAATTATTTGTATCTGGTTCTCTGGTTTTTTGGCTCTGCCTCTCTAACTCTGGAATCTGAATCGCTGCTACTCTTCTCCTTCCCTTCACTGCCAGTTCAGGTGAATTAAGACCTCCTCTTTATCTTCTTTAATGTTCAATATATTGTTGTGATTGTTTATTATTGATTGTATTGTAGGTTGAATTGTTATCGTTTATTTTTGTTGGCTTACTGATTATATTGTTTAATCTAAAATCTGAATTTATGCGAATTATTATAATATCTTTGTGTGCACATAATTATAGTATGCTATTGTCAGATACGTAGAATGAATCTTTTCAATTGAAAAGTCTAATTGATCAAAGTAAATATTTTTAGAGTCCTGCTAGGGAGCCAATGGGATATTTGTACAATATGTACAATGAACTGTTTATTTAGTTCAATATGAGTTAAAAATGAAAATTACCTATGAAATAATAAATTAAAAAACTCTTATTCAATTATTTCACATCAAATTTCAAATTTTAAATTCTCCGATTTCAAATTTTAAATTTTTAAAAAATCCAGTTAGTTATTTCAAAAGATAACCATCTGAAATCCTCAAATACTCTCTTCTTTTTCAACCGGCAGCCACCCCACCTTTATCAATAATCATCCAATTTCACCGTCGTTACTTGGCTTGCCACACACCACTCACCCTTAATAAAAATAACCATCCACTTAAGGATAAAAATAATCATCCGCATACCTAATGAATTGAACATCTAACATATTTAAATTATATATAACTAAACTCAATCAATCAAAATAATCATCTACATAAAAATAAAATAACCATCTGCATACCTACTAAAATGACAATCCTAAATTGATCATTAAAATAGAAGAAAAAGATGAATAAACAGAAGAAACTATTATTGTGGTGAAACATAATTTTGAAGGATTAGTCATAACAAAAGCGGCACTGTTGTGAAGCATATGACTCAAATAATGAAAGAAGCTAACCATGCTTGGATCCGAAGAAGAAGAAGAGCATGGTGGTATCATCGGTGAGAAGAGGCTTGAAGAAATGGGAGAAAGCGAAGCCAGTTCGGGAGAAGGCACGAAAACAGCGGCAACAACGTTAGGCTGAGCGTCGGAGAGTGACGGGGCTGACCGGTGAAGGTGAGGACGGTGTCGGTGGGAGGATGCGGCGGCCTTGGTATGGCCGGCGAAAAATTCAATGATGCGAGGTGAGAACCGGAGAAGATAACGATGAATTTTGGACGTGTATTGGAGGTTACGGTAAGATTAGAAATAACTGTACATAGTGTGAATGAATTTAAATACTAATCTTAATTTTTAAATTTTAAAATTTGAAATTAAATAATTAATTAATGATCTAATTTTTAATTTTAATTTTATCTTTTTTTTTAATTTATTACGTTGACATTCTATTTTAAGATTCAATAAATTATAATTCTAAAGTAAATTAGCGAGTCAAAGTAAAACATATAAGTTTACTACCTTAATTAAAATTTATTAAATCTAATATAATCAGACTACTCACGAATGATTATTCTAGCAATTAAACTCTTATAGTTTAGGTATTTATTTATGGACATGAAAAAATTCTTCATCTCTTAAAAAAATTATCTCTAGAATATTTATAAATGTAATTCACTCATAATCCCTTATACTAGTTTTTGGGATAAATTAAAAGCACTCCATTTTAATATATGAAATCTTAAATTATAAATATATGAATTTCAACCATATCTGTATGAATGCTAATATAATGCTACATATATATGTAGGTAAAATTAAGCAAATTAAAGGTAGGTAAAATCAATCTCATTCATCAATTCATTGTTAATGGTTAGAACGAAAACTACGACTGCTCCTTCCACAAATCTGAATTCCCTTCGTTCATATGTTGTATAAGTGAATAAAGGTTTTTATTAGAATTGAGATTGATTGGACTTAAATTATAAAATTAATTTATGATGAGATGAAAGATATTTTTTTATAAACCTAAATTCCCTTTATTCATGAGTCAATTAGTTATATATGCATGTGAATAAAAGTTGTTATTAGAATTGAGATCGAATGGATTTAACTTAAATTCAAAACTATTTTATAAAGTGAGAGATATTTAATAATTATAAAATATTTAGAGATTTCAATATTTTTAGTGAAAAAAATTTAAAAAACAGTTTTTATTAATTTAAATGCAAGGCAACTACAAAAAAAAAAAGTGTTAGAGGGCCAGTAAATTTTGTTATTTGTAGCCATCAATTAGTCATCATTGATACTTTTAATGGTGTGAGATTTCATTCAATAGTGTCGGATTAATCATTTTTTTTAATGGCTAAGTGCTGGTCAAATTTTAATAAAATTGCTGCCCTAAACTTTCTTTATAAAATATATTAATGCTTTCTCTTAAAAACGTATACCATGTATTGAGAAACTTATATATATATATCCACTTTCTTCTTTTTTCTATCATTTTAGTATATATTTGTCATGGCTCACGCATTAACCTTGACATTTTCTTTATATAGATACATATGTATTGTGATTACCAAGATTAATTGAAAATTATTATAACATGCATGCAGCAGTCTCTACCTGCTCTTTGATCATTGTTCTGGGTGTCCTTATCTTCATTCAATTTCAAATATTCTTGGATAGAAATCCGTGTTTCCTCCATCATCATCAGTATAGTGTCATATATTTTAGAGGCGGCTCCCTGGCCTAGGGTCTCATCATCACTCACATATCAAATTTTTTGGAGCCATTCAGATTCAAACCCTAGCCTTCCTCATCTTACTTACCTCGTTGTAAACAAGTGTTAAGCAATTGCTCATACTCTAATTTATTCTTAATTTTGATATTATACTCCTATTATATATTTCTAGCTATATCATCTAGTTGTTATTAAATATATAATTATTTAAGTGTGTTTATCTAAATTTAAATTTTTGGATTAAATTATCTCAAAATATAACATATACAAATTAATAAAAAAAATTTAGAATTCGATCCAACTTATTATATTTATAAAGGAATTTAAATATGAGAAAAAAAATTGCAATTGCTTATGTGACGAGTCATATTCTAATAATTTTTCATTACAACTAATAAGTATTTTTGGAAAATAATACTCTTATATTTCAAATATAGAACACAATTTAATACCAAAATTATCAATTAGTCTAGATTAGAAATAAAGCAATGCAATAATTATTAAAAGAAAGGAGATTCTCACGTAATACTAATAATAACTACAAATTATCAAATGATATTCATATATATTTTTACTTCATAGCTTAAGATTATATAGGACGTGAATTCTTTTGTTACATTACAGAACTTGAATTTGTATTTTATTTATATAGAGTGGAAAAAGAAACTGTAAATATTCAATATAAAATAAAAAAACATGAGAATATATTTATAGAGAGAATGGAGTATCC
>NC_029789.2:1158291-1160590 GCF_000816755.2 Arachis ipaensis | reverse complement strand
GTTGTCATGAAATTATTTTTTTTTAAATTTAAATTAATGAAAAAAATATTATGAATTATTATAATTTTTAACATTTTTTTTAAACAAATATTTTTTGAGTTTGTTTAATTTTTGTATAAGTCTTTTTTTCTTTAATTTGTCTAATTTTTTTTTTTTTGAGGTTCACTAATAATCGAATTCTAAATGTTTCATATATAGAGTTTTAATATCATGTTATGAAACAATTTTTTTTAAAATTTAAGCTTTATATCTCTAAGTAGTGTTGGTCATTATTTATATTTTATGCTACAAGCACATTACCAACTTCAAAACGTCATTTAAAGCAAAAATTAAGAAGCCTTAATTATAGGCCTCAATGCACACATGAAACCAAATTCAACGTTCGTTAATCTGGAGCTTCCTGTTATTTTATAACAGAAATATTTGGTAACCAAAAAAATCAGTATTTAGCATTCATTAATTGTTGCGATAATTAATTAATGTTAAATAAGGCAAGTTCTGACTGTTTTTTTTTTTTTTTTTTTTTTTTTTGTGAGTGACTAATCGTGAGCTTTATTGGTGTTAATAAGTTAACTCATGGACGCATATAACATTGTTACGTTCTTGTTCAAGTGATTATAGCTAGGGGTGTGATTTCAAATAATTTTGGGTACAATAATGAAGAAACAATGTGTGGGTATGGCACGTTATTTCCTCTTATTTTACTCGTAATTAAAATCACATGTTTGATTTTTTTTTTTTTTAATAGAATCTCAGTTAGATTGTTCTGACCTCTCAAATGTTAGATTGCTCAAGGTTTAATATATATTGTTCAAAGAGGATGTGACATCACATAACCGCGATTTGTCAAATAGAAGCATGATGATGATGGTGAATTATGCCGGCAAATTTTCAACTTCTTGACTCATTTACATCCAATATTTTTGTGGGTCTATTTGGCTATTTGGATAACCAACCAGATAATTATTTGATTAAACTAATAACAATCAACGAAAACATAAGTCAAAATGTATCAATGTATGATATCTATCGACAGGAGCAAAGAACTAACCTATATAATAATATGGTATAGTATCTAACCAAACATTTCAATGTGTATTTTTTACGAACCATTTTACTTAGCAAAATTGGTTTCGTCAAAATAAGAGAAAAAAGTATAGCTTGATGGGTCTCCGTACGTCTCTTTCGATAATAAGGCGAACTTTAGTTAGCGTTTGTTTTAAGGTATTGAGACAAAGACTAGAAGACTGAGACTCAATATCACGTTTGTTAGTTCAGAGACTGATACTAAAATTTCTGTCTCTGTCTCTAAAATTTTAGTATTTCAGTACCTCCAAAGAGTAGGGACATATGAGACTGAAATTTTTAGAGATAGAAACTGAAACTTTAATAACATTTTATACCTAAAATACCCTCATTTCAATTAATTAATTCCAATTTTATCCTTTGTACAAATTAAATTAGAGCTTCATTCTTGTTTCAATTTCTGTCTCCTACTTTGTACAAAATAGAATACTGAGATTTATTTCAGTCTCTGTCTCTCAGTACCAATCTTTTAATCTCTGTCTCTCTATCAAACACTACTTTAGAGAGCAAAAAAAAATTGTTGTCTAAAAAAAAATTACAAGCAAGGGAAAAGCAAGTTAGTAACGTGTTTCCTCACGCATGAACACAAACTTCTTCGAAAAGGTTACTGCCCTAAAGGTAGGTTAGGTATGCTTTAATGTAATACAAGTAAAACCTATTAATTTACATATCTTATATATAATTTTTCCCTTGTTAACGGTATTCACCTAATATATGAAGAAAGTCAATTTCTTATAATACTCTGTCAGATCTCTAATGGTCTATCTATGACCTCTATTCTGTGTAAAAATTAATGGGTTAATTAATTATGTTGTGTACCTTATTGTTCTGAGATACATATATATGGTATAGATTCATTGATCATAATCTATTGGTGGACTAATATGAACATTAATAAAACTGTGATCCATTTAATATTGAATAATAATTAATATGCAAAGTGTGGTTTTTTATACAAATTAATTCATTAAAAGATTCACAATATATGTTGAAGTGCAGTTTCCACTTGAACACTCGTTAGTTTAGCAGAGTCACCTTACTTGGCAATGCATTAATTAGTATTTAGTGATTAGGGTGATACCACATTGGCCTTCATAAAGTCCTCCCGAAACATATTAGTAAAAGAGAAATGATGATGTTTATATTATATATCTTTTATTTATAATTTTTTTTTGTATATCTTCTATATTGTAATAAAATAAATTGTTTAATT
>NC_029789.2:1150102-1157784 GCF_000816755.2 Arachis ipaensis | reverse complement strand
TCACTTTTAATATAAAAAATATAAAAGGCTCATTTTTTTTTATTATTGGAGGCATGTATGTGATGTGCTGTCTTATAGAGTATAGTGGTGTTAAACCAATTTGTGGGGACAGTCTTTTTTTATTTGTGTTATAGACAAGTCGGACCATGGACCATGTGAGTTATGTTTAAAAGAAAATATTATGGACAAATTGGATGGTCTGATTTGCAGGAAAAAATTTTAAAAAATTTACAAGAAGCAAATTGAACCGTCTGTGTTGTATGAATTTTTTTTTTTAATAAAACAAAAATCAAATCGGATGGTCCGAATTGATTATTATATATTTTTTTTGAAATCGGACCGTCCGATTTATCTGGGAGTACTCGCACCGTCTGATTAGTAGCTCTCTAACACCATACGCCTGTAAAGCACGCTGCTTCTCTATATCGCTGTCCTACACCATTACCTTTTCCATAATAAAATTAAAAGGCGAATATAAAATATATTAAAAAGTTTACATTGTGCATCCTTTGTATCAATTCCTAACCTTTCAACTCTATTTATGCGTCAGTCATTCTGTTACTTCTATTATCAGATTTAAATTTTGTTGTATTATCGAATTATAATCATGTCCCAAACTATGTTTTATTTTTTTAAAATTACATTAGTTTATTAGACCTATTCAGTTCTCAACACAGAAATTACTAAAACATTGTCCTCTTTTGGCGATGATAAAAATTTGTTGTGTTAATTGGACAATTAAGCATACAAAAGCAGCATTATTAGTTCTTGGTGAGCAAGAATTGAGTCACCAAGATTTGGGAGGCTTTAAAAAATGAGATAATTAAAGGGATAATTTACCTTCTATTTTAGAGAAGATTAAATAAAATTCACTACAAAATAATTATTAATTAAAAATACAGATTAAAAAAATCCAATTTTTTTCTCTTTTATTCACTTAACGAATTTTCTTGTAAGCTTTTAGATGTTTGTTAATAGGTACACCAACCGGTGGCGTCCACATGTTCACATACTCCTCGAACATTTTTTTTAGGGTTATGCTACGGGTGGAAACTCAGGTGCAGTCGACTTCACGTGAAGTTGATACCTGAGAGCCGTTAGATGAAAATTTAGTCAACTCAATCAAATCATCTAAAGGCTCTCAAGTATCAACTTCACGTGAAGTCAATTGCACCTGAGTTTCCCCCTATGCTACGTGTACATCAAAATCAGTGACCAAAGTCAGCCATTAGTATAAAATACATGTTGGAATACAAATACACATTGAAAATAAATTAAACCACACATGTATTTATACACAAATACATTAATGGCTGATTTTAGTGGCTGATTTTGGTGTACAAATAGCATTTCTCTTTTTTTTAATATTGAACTAAGTTTGGATATACGGTTAAAATAGAAATAATCAATGTCGTAGGCATATACTTTGTTAGAGGTGGGTGAGTGGAAATTTAGATTTAGGTATAGCGTACGTGTATCAAATTTATCAAAAAGCTAAGAGTTGAACAATCAAGTATCGAAACTAAACCAGAATATTATAACTTTAACATTCGTTGACTTTCAAATTTGTTCAATCTTGAGAATAATTCTTGTGTGTTGTGGTTTGATTGTGTGGTGTTCCAAGTATACCAACTATGAAATTAGAATATCATCAAACTACTCCCCACAAAAGAAGAAGATCCCAAACCAATGAAGGCTTCAACACTACTCCAAAAGCTAGACTGTGAAGAAAAGTGGTTTTTTAATAGATAGTTTTAGATACTAAGGAAAACACCATTACGATACTAAGCATAAGACTAGGACTAAACATTGTAGTGAGTGATATTCAAACGATAATGCTTTTGTTATAGCATCTTGTTTCACGGGAATTTTGTTTATTTTATTTTATGTTTGGATTTGTTGGCTTCCTATTGTGTTCTGCTATGGGGTACATTTGTATAAAAATACAATACTTTTGGGTTAATAAGTTTGATTGATTGATTGAAAATCAATGCCAGATAAACATCAACATGACACTAATCTGATGCTTGAATCCTGTTAAAGCATTTGAATGGGTTAATCAACAAAAATTTTGGTTTAGATTTTTCGCAAATTGCTGCCATTTTTCAATTTTTGGTCTGCTATTCAATTGCATGTTTGCAATTAGAGAAAATTGGAAAATAAAAGTGTATTTAGTTTATGGAGTTAATAGTCAAATTAGTCCTAAAAGATAAGATATTCTTTAAATTTATCTCTCGAAGATTTTTTCAATCAAATTGGCCCTTCAAAAACTACGAATTAATTATATTTGTCCTCCAGTCATTCCATTAATAATTTTCTTTAAAGATTGATGTTGTAAAAAATTAATTGACATCTTATAAACCTAATTGGATATTGACCAAATATGTTTATGAAAATTTATTAATTTAGTTATTTTTTCCAATTACAAAAATCATATTCCTAATATAACCTAGTGACTAAATTGATAAATTTTCATAAACATATTTAGACAACGTCTAATTGAACATGTTATGTGTTATGTATGTTATTAGTTAACATTTCACATCATCAATCGTTGACAAAAATTGTGAGTGGAGTAACTGAAAGATAGATATGATTAATTCGTAATTTTTGAATGACCAATTTAATTGAAAAAATCTTTCAGAAACAAATTTAAAGAATGCCTTATCTTTTAGAGAGTAATTTGACTATTAACCCTTAGTTTGTGTTTCCAATTTTAAAATGTTATGGGAAAAAAATAGAAATGGGATCAAAAGTTATTATTTTCACTAGTGTGTTTATAGAAAATTCTAAAAAAAGAAAAACAGAAAATAAAAACAAAAAATAAAATGCAACCAAAGCACTTTCCCACAACAATATTTTTGGTAGACAGATTTGGATTTTCCTTTTCTTTTGGATGCGCTTTGTTTTCGTTTTCATCTCCAGAGCATGTATACAAGCCAATTCTTAATGGGCCTCTATCTTTGGCATCTTGTATTACAAGTCCTAAAACAAAAAAATATATATCTTGTATTGTTGCGTTAATATTTAATTGGAGAGGATTTGGTCCTCTCAACATGTTAATCTCAGCTGAACGGTGAACCACATATACAAGGTTGCTCAGTGTTCTTAGTGACATGCTGGTGGGAAGAAGGAGACTTTTGACTCTTATCAACACCTCGGCGGTGAGACAAGAAATCCATGTCGCATGGCATCCTCCTCCTCAAGGTGTGTTATGGGACGAGCAAGGAAAAAGAGTTGGGTTAATCTTATCCCATTTACTTACAAAAGTGTGTTAGTGGAAGCTGGGTTTCTTAAGTGCTCAGACAAATATTAGAGGATGATTTTAGAGGGGCTATCTTATCCCATTTACTTACAAAAAAGAAATGTTAATCTCAGCTAGAACACTGTGATGCACAGCCAGTTTACATTGTTCTAGTGTAAAACCAAAAAGCAAAGCACAATAAAACGCTATTCTTCAATGCAGTGTGTAGAATTACATTCACTAACCAATACCAACTTCCCTACATATCGAAGGTTAAATAACAAAAAGCATTCAAAAGATGACAGAAATAAAGTAAAAATGATAACACAGGAAGAACTACAATGGATCATACTATGAAAGCACATATCATGACACATTGCCACCAGGTCACAGAAAAAATTAGAATCAGGCAAGCACCCATTAGCCTTTAGATTAATATAAATGATCATGTACCTTATTTTTCTGCTTCTTACACTGGACCATAAAAAAGATCAACTACACTCGCATCATTTCAGTACCTAATAACTTCTCCATGGGCACTTCTATCAATCAAGATCATTAGCAATGCAGCAGCACAAACTTTTCCCCCCAGATCTAAAGTTCATGGAGAACAGACCAGTGTTTCACAGAAAAGAAAAAACACAGATAAGCCAAGATTTTCAATTCTTAAGTGAAACTTCACATGGATAAAATGGCAATACACTTGGTGCAACATTAACAGCCAATGCTAATGTGAATGAAGGATTCAATGAAACAACCAATAGTAGAACAGTAAAACCAGTGAAATAGTGTTTAGGAGTGCAAAGAGTAAGCATGGAATAGAACAAACAGAGATCCTCACTTCAATCTCGTGAGTGTACAAGAATTTTAACTCATCAAAACAAGTCAACTGGGTTGTATCATTGAGCAGTGCCTACTTATTGATCAATTGCACAGCATATTAATATGAACGTAGTAAACTTAGTAGTGAAATCAGTATATAATTCCATTTAACTGAGTTGATTCAGTACAGCACAATGCACTAACCCAAAATCCGAAAATATATGTTGTTTGCTAATCTACATAATGCACCACAATAGATGATAAAACTCAAGGTTAAGTATAAGGAAATGATGAAAGGAAAAGAAAATGAAAACCACTGATCATGTGCATCAACAAGAATCTCTTTCCAATATATCAAGCCGAAGAATACCAATAAATAAGCATCACCACAGAGTAGCACTTATTGAGTAGATCTCTTACTCATAGTAGACAAAACTCAATGCTTGCTATCCAAAAATGAAAATAATAATAACTTGGTCAAACAAAAACAACTGGAAAAAAAGGCTTTCTTTGCTAATAATCCATCTCAATTGCACCAAAAAGCCATAAGCCAATAACGCGAATGTCCAATTCAGTTTGTTAATCATATATTCATACCCCAGCACGACACTGGTGCTGAACATATTTGCTTCAATTCCCAATAGATCACAGTTCTTAATCAGGTAATGGCTTTGCATTTTATCAAAGATAGGCAGAAAATAAGAAATTAAGAATTGTAAAAGTAAATCAGATTCAGCCCAAAAATGCATACAAGCTGAGAACACACTACTGGAGTTCTCTTTGAAAATGCACTGTAAACACGGAATAATCAGTATTTCATTTATATATAGAATATGCATTACCCCACATACAACCAATTAAATTGCACCACAACCTTAGACAATATGCATTACCTCAATTGCAGCCGTTGCATCAGCTGCATTTTTCCAGACTTTTTAGCAATAGCAACACAACCACAATTGACAACCGCAATTGACCACATTTTAAGGCATATTCAGTAGCAATCTCATATAATAAGGAACATCATGACTTAGTAAACAAGATAGCTATCAGTCAAGTGTAGGTTATAACAACTAACGATAAAATCACAATCATTGTGAATGCAGAAATCAAGAAATCCAAAATGAGGATAGAATTGATCAAAGGAAGAATTAAGGCATCGAATTAAATCCAAAAACAAACAACGTAAAGCAGTTTCTAGCATGAACTTAAGCCTCAAAATACAACTTTCCTAAAGCTTCAGGTATTTGAGAACTATCTATCTCCAGAGCAATGCTGTAAGGAATATACATGTTAAGAGGTTAAAAAACTAGCACAAACAACCCTACCAATTCCACCACTGTACCAACTGGCTACCCCTAAACAGAATGTGCAGCTCATGTCTAACCACCAACTGGTTAATGGGTCCAGTTTGCAAATTCAGGTTACCCAAAATCACCAGTCAATGACAGAGTGCATTATATGAGAAACACATTATTCGTTTGGGAAAAAAAGTAAAGAAAAAGAAAAAGAAAAAGTAAAATCCTCATACTTGAACAGAACTCTCTTTCTCTTCCATGCCACGACTTGATACTTGAAGGTTACCCTCATCCCCATCTCCACAAAAACTACCGCTCACAATGGACCTTGAATCATCACAACCCTGCCAACACCTTTCCGAACCGGCACTTTCCTCCTCAATGGCACCCCCTGTGCCATCCTCTTCGGTTCTCTTGCACAACACATCACAGAAAAAATCTGTCAAGACAGCCTCATAGCCAGGCATTTTTGCATACCCTGGGAAGTAATTGATGTCAATGATAAGGTACCGATTCCCATACCGGGAATCCCTAATGACATCAAAATTAAAGAGGTTCAGCTTCATCACCTTCCTCAATCCCCGAGCAATGTCCGTGACAAAGCTCAACGGCGGCATCTCCGTATCACCCAAATGCATCATCTCGTAGTAACTGTCATCAATAGTCTGGTTCGCCGCCAAATTCGACACCTGAGAGAACGAGAGGACCTCGTCCGAGACCTTCTTTTCTTCGGAGACGTCAGGGAGGGACTTCCTCTTCACGCACCTCACGCGCTCGCCGACAACATACACCTTGAAGATGACGCCGCCGTGGTTAACGAACTCCTGCAGAACGATCGGTGGCTTCAGCTTGTTGAGGCCATCGTGGCTGAACACCAACGCCATCTTGTGCGACTTGGCGCTGCCGTCGGCGACGAGCGGCTTAGCGATCACCGGAAACTTCAGCGTCTCCCACGCCTGCCGGTCGAACAGTGTTTCTTTGTCGTAGATCACGATCTGCTTCGGGATTCCAAATGTCTCACCGCTGCAGCGGCACTCGATTCTCAGCTCCGAAACCACCTGCAGCATCGAAATCCGGTTGTGGAGCCGCTCGATCGCCTCCGGCGAGTCAAGAACCGCCGCATTAGGGTTCGCCGTCGCAAATTCCCTCAGCTGGCGCTTCCAGTCGTCGCCGTATAGCTTGTGGAGGAGGCAATCGAATGGACCCTGCTCCGACAATGGTAGATTTGTGTCGACCCTTACGAGGTCGATACCGCGCGAGCGGGCGAGGGAAACGAGCGAGTCGCGGATGAAGCTCTGCTGCTTCTTCGGTGCGAGCGCGTAACCTATGCGGAATCTCCTCTTCCCTTCTCCTCCTCGTTCTTCTTCTTCCGCCATTGAAATCCCTTTCAGTGGTGCTGGTGGTGGTGATTCTCAAGAAAGGCAAGAACGCAAGCAAGGCTCATGCGAGCCGAAGAAAGAATCGCATTCGCAAGAAAACGAGAGATAATAGCGCGAGATTTTGGAGATTTGGGGCGAGGGAGGGCTAGGGTTTTCTCTTTTTGTTTCTTTTGATTTTCGACGTCGTTTCGATGGAAGAAAAATTTGCAGAAAAGGCAGTTAGAGAAGAGGAAAATAGAAAGGGGAAAAAGGATAGGTACGAACGAGGGTGTGGATATATATAGCTTATACACTAGGGTTAGAGTGAAGGGTGGGGTGATAACATAACCTGGGTTAGTTAAGAAAAGGAAGAGGATCGGGGTACACGTGGCGTTATTACTTGGTGCGCTGTGTGGATTCGCGCCGCTTTATTATTGAGGGGCGTGTGGGATTAGTGAGTGTGTGTTTCTGTGTGATACTATTACTGTTACACCAGAGTCAAAGTCAGAGCATCCTTGCAATTTGCATTGCTAGGATTAACTCCAATGGAGGAGCAATAATTATTAATTAAAGGGGAATAATTTTATTTGTGCGGAGACTTTTTGACTTTGGTCTTCCCAGCTTAGACTAATTAATAGCGTTAGAGCAAACAAGAAGTTTTTATTTTCTTTGAAATTACTATTATTGAACCATTTTTTCCCGTGATAGGAAATGTAGATGTTCGAGAAGAAAGTGGAAATACAATATTGATTATTGTTTATACAAAATAAATTCAATTGCATAAATATTTTTTAGTATAATTTTCACTTTCAATGCAAGAATTATATTAGTAAGTGATCTACACTTTTTTAAAGGAAAATATTTTTTCCTTTAGAAAAAAAAAGATAAGACCCTTTCTTTTCCAAATAAGTGTTATAAACATTTTAAAAATATCACTAAATTACTCTTAGTAACAATATT
>NC_029789.2:1149481-1149825 GCF_000816755.2 Arachis ipaensis | reverse complement strand
ACTAAAAAATATAATAATGTCACATAATTTGTTAAAAAATATTAAAAATACAGAATTGATTAATATTTCTATTTTTATAACATCCAATTGCACCAGAAGAAGCTAAAAAATCTTTCATGATAGCTAGGTTGGGTACCCCTACTGTAGGTGGGTCTTCAAAATTCCACACTCTTTGGCCCTCTGCACCATCTTGAATTATCCCATGCCATTCACGGGATGAAAATATGAAATTGAGAGGTTCTCTTTTCCCTCCTCAGAAAAGGTCCTTTCTCTTCCGACACTTTGTCCCCCTTCCTCTATTTTAGGGTCCTACCACTTTCTTAATTTAATTTTAAGTTAAACTA
>NC_029789.2:1148852-1149446 GCF_000816755.2 Arachis ipaensis | reverse complement strand
TATTAAAAATATATTTGAATTATTCTACCGTTAATAAAAATATTTTAAATTTTATTATGGACAAAAATATTATTAAATTATTTTAAAACGTGATAAAAATATACATTTATAAACTGAAACGTTATATATTAACAAAAAAGAGCGATGTAGTAAAGAAATCTTTTTACGTGATAAATAAATTTTTTTCTTTGTAAATAAATCACATCACGATTTTTTATTAACAGAATAGATATTTATCATAAAGTGAATATTTTTTACATATTTTTAAATTATTTAAAAATAATTTTATCGATAACAAAAATCTATTATATATTATATTTTTAACATGTCACTTGACTTTTAACATTAACACATCATTAAAAAATTATAAAAGAATAATTTGACTCACATCTTTTGTTGGAACAAATTAAAATATTAAATCTATTAATACCAAATTAACTCATACATAATTTTTAGATAATAATTTAAACATCAATCTCTTAATTTTAAAAGTTTAGACGATGATTTGTAATTAAGATTTATCAAATGGAGGGCCAAATTAAATTCTTTGGCTGAAAACAAAGACAAGAATTCTTGGATGATAATTTACAGGGA
>NC_029789.2:1148329-1148783 GCF_000816755.2 Arachis ipaensis | reverse complement strand
CATTTGTTTCTTTCAGTTAAGCTTAATGTATATATACACAAAAAAGGTTAAAACGGAGGGAAAAGAAATCTTGCTTCAAAAATGTAGCGAAGAATCGAGTTTTCATTGTTATAAAAATCACAATGCAGTTTATTCTTTCAAATAATTTTCAATTGTTTATATTTTTAATGCACTTTTAATATATTAAACACATTAAACATATTAAAACATTAAAAGTAGTTAACTTTTTTCGGTATCCTTGACAATAGTTAGAAAGTTAATTAAGAGAGAATAGTAAAAAAAAGTTTGCGTGTATGTTCAAGTTATATAGAATAATATAATATAAAAGAATATTTATAGGTGTTAAAAGAATTAGAATAATAAAGACGTAATATCATATAATAAATATTTAGTTATATTAAATAATTTTAATAAAATTTAATTAATCTAAATATATTCTAATATCTCTTCTCAA
>NC_029789.2:1141196-1147915 GCF_000816755.2 Arachis ipaensis | reverse complement strand
ATATAATATAAAAACTTAATTATAAATGTTAAAAAAATTAAAATAATAAAATAATAATATCTTATAATAAATATTTAGATATACTAAATAATTATAATAAAAACTAATTTATCCTAATATATTATAACAACAAGTGCTTAGTTAATTAATTCCACATTTAAATAGTGTATATTAATTTCATTCACAACAAATGTATATGTTACTTGACTTTTGGAGGCTTGAAAGGACCAAACATCAAATATGCATGGCTGCTACTTTCTGCTTTAATTTGGCAAGAGATCCAAGCATATGCTATAAGAATAAAGTATGATATATGCTTAAATTCCCATCAATTGCATATATAGTTGTATGTTCCTACTAAAATTCTACAGAGAATGAAATGAAATTGATCCTTCTAATCTTTGTAGCCATATGCTTAAATCCCTCATTGCTGGCTACCATTAAAGTCACCATCATTAGGACCATTCTATGTCTCACAAAGCAATTGATCAAACTCACTGGAGATTCTTTGTTTTATAAATTTCGGTTTAATTACTCTGTTGCACCTATAATTTCGTGAAATTTTTAATTAAGTTTTTATATTTTTTTTTAATTGGGTCCTTATACCAATTTTTTTTTTCAATTAAGTCCCTTTTAGTAGTAATTGACTTAATTTTATAGGGACCCAACTAAAAAAAAAAGAATTGGTACAAGGACCTAAATAAAAGGGAAAAAAAGTATAGGGATCCAATTAAAAAAAATTAGTGCAAGGACTCAATTAAAAGAAAAAAAAATATAAGGACCTAATTAAAAATTTTACGAAACTATAGGACCAGCAGAATAATTAAACCATGAATTCCTATTTCCTAAGACACTCTTTGTTGCTTAAATTAGGTTGTGATATTTAAAAATATTAATAGAATATTTAGAAAATATGTATATATAACACTGACAACAAAAATAATCAATATAAACTAAATATATTTTAAATTACTTATTTATAATATTAAAAAATAGTTTTAATAAATAAATTAAAAATACTTTTAAAGAATACAAAAATAAATTTCTTTTGTAGAGCTCAAATCTAAAACAACAATTTTATAATAATCACTTTTTGTTGATATCCTTAAGCTAATAACATCATTTTAGCAAATCAGTTAGATTGGCTATGCTTTAAGTTAGCTGTAACTAACTGTAACATTATTTTTGCAAATTAGTTAGGTTAGCTATGCTGAGTTAATTTTACTATATAACAGCAACCTCCCATTCCTGATTTGTGAGGTTCACCACTTAAATTTGTGTACCAAACCTTTTCTTTAATCTGAATCTCTTCTTTTTCTCTGAGCTCGAGTCACAAGTTTCCCGAATTTGAACATGGTGCGGTGAGCGTCTTGTGACTCCATTCGTGTTCCTTCATCTTCTCAACCCCAAATTCTTTCTTCTCTCTTCTTAAACAACCATGGCACACCCTCAAGAGCCTCCAATTGTGGTGAATTCAGGGTCCAACAATGAAAATCCGAATTCAAATTTTTCAGTTTCTGATCTTCAAAACCTAGCTCGTTTATTATCTCAAATATCCAACCTTCAATCACATATGCCAAGAACTCAAGTCCATTCCATCTCTGACCCATCAAGCCCTTATTTCTTGCATCATGAAAAAAATTCTGGCATCTCTATCATTAATGTTGTGTTAACCACTCATAATTACAGCTCATGGTCAAGAGCCATGACATTGGCGCTAAAAGGAAAGAACAAGCTCTATTTTGTGGATGGAAGTCTCCCGAAACCTCAAGAAAATGACCCCAATTTCATGGCTTGGGAGAAGTGCAATACTCATGTAGTGTCTTGGCTAGCTTCTTCGATCAGTGAAGAAATTCTTCATAGTGTAATCTGGAATGACAATGCTGGTGATATTTGGCGTGATCTCCAACATCGATATTCTCAGGGGGACGTGTTTAGAATAGCTGCACTTGAGGAAGAGTTGTTCTCCATCAAACAAGGTGAGTTGAGTATTACTTCATACTTCACTAAATTGAAAGCTATATGGCAAGAATTAGACATCTTTCAGCCAATTCCTCATTGCAATTGTGGAGAATCTTGTACTTGTGGACTCAGTGTTGTTAGAAATTATAGAAAAGACAGCTACTTAGTTAGGTTTTTAAGGGGTCTCAATGAACAATATGCTGTAGCGAGATCACATATCATGTTAATGAAGTCACTCCCAACAATCAATGGTGCCTTTGCACTCTTGACCCAGCAAGAACGACAATTCACCACTCCTGACATTCTTGAATCAAAAACAATTCTAACTACTCAATCCAGTTTTGACTCTCTTGGATTTCAGCATATGGCTACTCGAGGGCGAGGTAGAGGGGTTAGAGGAAGAGGTGGTCGATTTGGAAGGCCACCATCCAAAACTTGCTCCTACTGTCACAAGACTGGTCATCTTGTAGACACCTGCTACAAAAAGCATGGTTTACCATCCCATCTCAAGCAACAACAAAAGCACAACACATTAACAATGAATGTGATGACCACTGCAGAACCTGATGAAAGTAGAGGTCAAATCCTTGTTCCACAACAAGAAGGTAGTAGTGCTGAGCTCTCTTTCACTCAAGATCAAAAACAAGCACTCATAGCTTTACTGCAACAATCCCCTTTCTCAGTCTCTTGGTGCCACAATCAATTCTTCAGAGTCAGGTATTCATACTCACACCCTACACATGAGCACACACATATCACACCTCTTGTCATTGAAATCATTTTATTCCAACTCTTGGATACTTGATTCAGGAGCCACTGATCATGTCTGTCACACACTTACTGATTTTGTCAACTACACTCATATAAAACCAATTTTAGTCAAATTACCTAGTGGTTCTCATACTACCACTTCTATTTCTGGAACCATTCTTTTTTCAAAAGATCTTTATCTTACAAACGTTTTATACATTGCTAATTTCAATTTCAATCTTATTTCAATTTCTCAAATAACTAAAAACTTACACTGCAAAGCTTCTTTCACTGACAAGAGCTGTGAGATACAGGATTTGAATACATGGAGGACGATTGGCACAGCTGAGGAAAATGGAGGATTATACTCTTTGACTATTCAACCCAACACTAAACTGGTTTAAAATTCTGCCTCATCTCTCATTCAACAATCACAAATTCCACATACCACACATGATGGAGCATGTCGCAATGACACTTCTCTTTCCAATAGCACAATAAGTTGCACTAGCAATATTAATAATCTGTGGCACCTTAGACTAGGTCATATACCAAAAGATACATTACAATTGATGCATGACATTTATCCATTTGTAGATGGTAAAGGATTTAAACAACCATGTGATATTTGCCATTTCTCTAAACAAAAGAGACTTCCCTTTCCTGTTAGTTCTACTACATCTAATGAATTTTTTGATTTAGTGCATTTTGATATATGGGGACCAATTTCCATTCCTTCAACCAACGGTTTCAAATATTTTTTGACAATAGTTAAGATAAGAGTAGATATACATGGGTACACTTCCTCAAACTGAAATCTGAAGTTTCAAATTTGGTTAAAAACTTTATTTCTTGATAGAAACTCAATTCGGCAAAACAATAAAGGCCATTCGATCCGACAATGGTCCAGAATTTAATCTCACCTCTTTTTACCAATCTAAAGGTATCATTCATCAAACTTCATGTGTGAAAACTCCACAACAAAATGGCGTTGCGGAAAGGAAGCACCAGCACATTCTTAACATTGCTAGAGGTCTTATTTTTCAATCAAACCTTCACAAATGTCTTTGGCCTCATGCAATACATCATGCTGTGTACTTGATGAATAGAATACCTAGCATTAAGCTAAAGAAGAACTCACCATTTAGCATTTTATATGGAAAGGTACCTGACATTAGCTCCTTAAAAGTGTTTGGCTGCCTTGCTTTTGCTTGTACATTGATAGCAAATAGGAAGAAGCTTGACAGTAGGGCCAGGAAATGTCTGTTCCTCGGATTCAAATCAAACACTAAAGGATGCATTTTGATGGATTTATCAAATAAAGAGGTTTTCATTTCAAGGAACGTTGTGTTTTATGAGTCTAATTTTCCTCTTATCACAAAGAGCACTAACACTCAAATTGAGAACCCAATACTTTTGCAGTCATCTTTACCCATTTTTGATGAAATAGATCCTTTTACTATTACATCTCATGCTTCACATATATATCATGCACTAGACACTCTCACTCATAATCATGCACCACCACATAGTTCATCATCTCATGATCAAACATTAGCATCTAATACACCGTCCGATCACACACCCACACCGAATTCCTCAAATTCACTAAATCAACAAGCTTTTGATCATGCATCATCATCTCCTCCTTCACAAACACCATTACCTCATACAGAGATACACACACAATCACAATTGAATGAGAGACATGCAGAACAAGAAAGCCACCAAATTACTTAAAGGATTATCATTGCATGCAAACTTCATCTTCTAAAGCTATTGCCAATAGTCCTTGCAGGTATTCAATTTCTGCTCACTTATCATATGATGCACTCTCACCATCGCAGAGACATTTTTCCCTCACTATATCATCCAACACCGAACCCAAGTCTTTTGAAGAAGCTGTGAAGGAAGATTGTTGGAATAAAGCTATCAGTGATGAACTTTTGGCCCTTGAAAGCAATAGAACTTGGTCTCTCACAACCCTCCCTGTTGGGAAAAAGGCAATAGGTTGCAAATGGGTCTTCAAAACAAAGTACAAGTCTGATGGAACCATCGAAAGACACAAAGCAAGACTTGTCGCAAAAGAATTTACTCAAACCGTGGGATTTGACTACTTCGATACATTTAGTCCGGTGGTTAAAATGACAACATTCAGACTCATCTTGGCTCTTGCAGCAGTAAAGGACTGGCACCTCCACCAATTGGATGTCAATACAGCATTTTTACATGGCGATTTATCCGAAGAAGTCTATATGAAGGCACCACCAGGACTACAAGTCCCTTCCAATACTGTTTGCAAACTTGAAAGGTCCCTTTATGGACTCAAACAAGCGAGCAGGCAGTGGAATTCGAAGCTCAGCTCTGTCCTCACAGCAGCGGGTTATGTGCAGTCTAAGCATGACTATTCATTGTTTACTAAACAAACTAGCAACAAATTCACAGCAGTTTTAGTATACGTTGATGATATCGTCATGGCTGGGGATGACATGCAACAAATTAACAACCTGAAGACACTTCTCGACAAGAAATTCACCATTAAGGACCTTGGTCAACTCAAGTTCTTTCTTGGCATGGAAATTACTCGAAATGGTAAGGGAATTGCTCTCTATCAACGGAAATATACCCTTGATCTCCTCATGGATTTTGGTATGTTAACATCCAAACCTGTTTCCACTCCCATGTGTTACAACTCTCAACTTACAAAGACTTCAGGCACTAGACTCGAAGATACAACCAAGTATAGGCAACTCATTGGGCGCCTCATCTACCTTACCAACACACGTCCGGACATCTCTTTCGCGGTTAGCAAACTTAGTCAATATCTAGATTGTCCTACTAATGATCATTATAGAGCTGGCATGCATCTTCTTCGCTATCTCAAAGCCTCTCCAGCAGCTGGTCTTTTCTTCAGCAACGACTCTAACCTCTCTTTATCTGGCTACACAGATTCTGATTGGGCGACCTGTGCCGATACACGTCGTTCTATCTCTGGACAATGCTTCTTTCTTGGCACTTCCCTCATCTCTTGGAAGAGCAAGAAACAAGCCACGGTGGCTCGCTCCTCATCCGAGGCTGAATACAGGGCAATGGCCCTTGGTTCCATCGAAGGACAATGGCTCCTTTATCTCCTCAAGGACCTCAATGTCGATCATCCAAAGCCTTTCACAATGTACTGCGACAATCAATCCGCACTCCATATCGCTGCCAATCCCGTCTTTCATGAGCGAACCAAACATATAGAAGTGGATTGCCATATCACAAGAAAAAAGGTTCAAGTTGGGATACTCAAGCTACTGCCAATCTCTTCAGCTCACCAAACAGCTGATGTATTCACCAAAGCTTTGCCTCCTGGACCCTTCAAGCAGATGTATTCCAAGCTTGGATTAGTGAATTTTCACTATCCAGCTTGAGGGGGGATGTTGATACCCTTAAGCTAATAACATCATTTTAGCAAATCAGTTAGATTGGCTATGCTTTAAGTTAGCTGTAACTAGCTGTAAGGACTAATCTCTCACAAAACTAAACTCTATTTATTAAGGGGTTTAACCCTAGCTAATGTTAATTGTTACGTATATAAGGGAGAATTCGAACACTAATCATATTTATAATTAAAGACCAAAAACATGTTCAACCCATCCATGCATATATACGATTAAGCTGAAATATAAACTGATTTATTTTAAATATTTATTTCTTTTTTAACCCCGTGCCAAACGGAACCATACCGGAATCAAAGAAAGCAGAAGCATAAGTATATTATACGAAAGTTATAATAACAAATTAAAACAATGAGAGAATTTGAATATCGTTGCCAACTTGGCTTTAAATCCACTTGTGATTTGTAAAGAATAAAGTTAGCCCAGAAAGAAAGAAAGAAAAAAAAAATATCTCAAATATTACTTGAAAGGTACATAAAAGATGCTTATTACGTTTCATTCTATTATATTGGAGGAAAAATTAGATTAAAAAACTTTTTTTAATATATTTTTATAAAACTTTTTAAA
>NC_029789.2:1139698-1140932 GCF_000816755.2 Arachis ipaensis | reverse complement strand
TCACAATATCTTCAGGACAATAATTTGAAGAGGATAGCCAATGAGTTATAATTCAAATGGCATAGTCTCCCCATACTCAATTAAAAAGTTGCATATTCGAGTCTTCTATTTTTGGTAAAAAAAAAATTATTTGAAGAGGATAAGGCAGACAATCTAGAGGACTTTATTTTTATATGTCCAAGAAAAAAATTCCTCTATTCTAAACTTTTGTGAAAAAAGAATACCTAACCTTAGGAAAATCTTTATTATTTTATTTTTTTACCAAAGATAAGGAGATTCAAACTCGCGACCTCTTAAGTAAGTATAGAAAGATTATGTTATTTGAGTTATAACTAATTGACATTTTCCTTTGTTCACTTTCTCTGAACATTTTGGTGATAGAGATATTATTACTCGTGCATAAGATAAGAAGGCACATTCCATTCAAATTAAAGTAAATATTCTCTATACTACATGGTATATGCAACTTTTTTTTTTCTCATAAACGGTCAATTTGGTATTGTCTCCATTGCCAATAATCTAATCAAGTTTTAGGAAAATTTTATATAGTATTTATACAGTTTGAATCTGGCACTTCGGTTTCATTAATCATTTGACTATGTAAAGAGATCAATTTTCTTAAAGTACGAGTAATAAAAGTATAAACAAAATAGCCATTGAGGGGCCAAATAACAAACAAGTAAAGATTTTGTCCTACATGCAAATAATTGTATGTGATTATGTAAGCCATGTATCTAGGTGATATGTCTTCCGTTTAAAATTTAAGTTACTTTTTTTTTGGTTAAATTAAATTGTTCAAGATATATATATAAAATAAAGTTAAATATGAAGACACGTCAAACTCAAATGCAATTGGAAAAAATTACTCAAAGATATGAAATGATGTCGTAAGAAAAAAAAAATAATTACAGTGCGAATATCTTAAAAAAAAATAACGTCAAACAATAAACGAAATAATAGAACGTTAATGGTAATGATGATGACTATAGACGAGATAATGATGATGATAAAGTATGGTTACATAATAGTAGAGGTAGAAGTGATAATTATGAGAATGAAGAATATAGTAATAATAATGATCATAATTAGTTATATTGTTGAAAAGAATTTTGTAGGGTTTAAAATTTTCACAAAATACAAATGGTTCCCCCACAAAAATAATTACCATTACTATTTTATAGATTTTTTAATAAAAGAATCATATTGTTCCAAAATGAAAAAATTGAAAATCAAA
>NC_029789.2:1132381-1139424 GCF_000816755.2 Arachis ipaensis | reverse complement strand
AGACAAGGATAGGGTTAGTTTTTTTTTTTTTCTCGGCCTTGTTGGGCTCTTTTTATTGGGTTCCTTAAGTAGTAGCATACTCATTAGCGAAACTCTCAAAAATTAGATTTGGTGCTCCATATCTTTTTGGTCAGAAGAATTTTTTGGTGCATGGTATATTTTTTGGGAATAAACCATGGAAGTTTAAGATTTACATAATTTATTTTTCTTTTGGTAGATTTTATGAACACAATTACTATATTTTGGGGGCAAACTAGGGGTACTCCTTTTTGTTATTGACCCAAGAGAGGGACAAAGTTCTCAAATGCAGCCCAATCAAGTTTTAGACTCTTAGCAATGAAGGAGGCTCCTTATTTGGACTAGAGTTCGGTTATGGATCATAAATTTGAACCCTAAATCTTCTAACCATATCTGACGCAAAAAATAAAAAATTCTGATGATTTGTTTCTTAGTTATATAATATAATATTTTTTATATGTTAATTATTCATATCGACATGTATTATATTAAATAATTTAATTAAATATATCAAATTATTTAATAATTATTAAATATTATCTTCACATAAAAGCATCTCTATATAATATAAGACGGTTAGCTCACAAAATCAATAGACTTATTTTCACATTCAACTAGTAATTATAAAAATCTTTATAAATGGATATAATAAAAAACTTCACAACAGCAAAAAATACTTATGTCTTTTTAAAATATGCACTAATTTTTGTTATTTGTGCCAACTCTCTTTTGCTCTTGTCTATAATTTTTCCATAGATAGTAATAACAAGTTTAACTTCATAAGTTAATTGATTATGCTCAACTATATATTGTAGCTTAATGAACTAGGGTACATAATAATTCAACACGTGAGATGTCTACGATATTGCAAATGAGCATGTGCGCAAAATAAAAGGAATCAAATAATATGCTATTTTTTTGGGAGAGAATCAAATAATATGCTAGGAATTATAAAAGAACAAGAAAGTAATTGTCTAATTGACCTGTATATCAAACAATAGTTATTGGCATTCAGCGAGCTTACTCCTCAAGTTATTATTATTTGGGTGGGGCTCAATCATCGTATTTTAAGCAACCTTTATCATTTTCTTTTTCCTTTAAACAAGATACAATGTAAGCGAATTTTTTATTTTAATACGGAAGATTGAATAAAGTTTTACATTAATGTTATAAAAAATAGAGTTTTACAATATTATGGAGACCTTATTTTATGCGAGTACAATACGCAGAATACATATTGCACTGATAATACGCAGTCTATGTATTTACAATATGCAGATTGTGTATTGTAATTTAATATTAAAATAATACAATACGCAGACTGTGTATTATCTTTATAAATTAAAAAAAAATTAATCTGACAATTCGCACTCTGCGAATTCTATAGCCCCATAATTTTGTAAAACACTATAATTTCTAATATTAAAGGATTACACCCATTTTTATCCAATATCCAAAAAAATTAACCAATGTAAGCTTCTTTGGTGTTTTTTTTTTTTAAATGTTTATCATGGATTCCAAAATACCAGTACACTTAACACTTTGTTTCTTCCAATTTTATAATTTAGTATTAATTTGAAGGAGAGCGATTTTACCAACTTTTAATTAATAGAGTCACTTATTTATTATATGCTATTTTCAACTTACTCTTAATAAAAAAATTTATGAAAAATAAAACAATGAAATAAAAAGGTTTCATTATCAATTTTAAGAATAATAAAATTTCAATATTCGATTTATATTCTCATGTAGCATTATTTTAAGATTCTAATATTGAACTACTAATTAATTTTATATTAGGTGACTTATGTTTGATTCTCTTAATTTTTAATAAAATTAATTAAATAAATTATATAATTTTGTGGAATTATCCCAATTATATTACTACTTAAAAAGTTTTCTTTTTTTCTGTTGGTAAAAACTCTCTTCTTTCTCTTGGAAACACACATCTCTCTCCTTTAAGATCGAGATTTAGAGAGAAATTTTATTTATGAAGATGTTTAGAGATTAAAAAGATATTTAAATTTATTCTTAAAAAAAAGATAAATATCCAATTATGTTACAACACATCTTATAGTTTTATAAACAAGAAAGATTTAGATTTGTCTCAATTTTTTATTTCCTCTTAATTTATAGTTTAACCTAGAGAATATTTATTTTATTTTTTAGTTGTAGAACTTTTTTTTTTAATTATTTATAGGTACTATTTTACTAGTTTATGAATGAAAGTTTGTTTCTCCTGTAAAAAAAAAAAAAATTATATAACCTATACTATAAATTAAAACATCACTTCTTATTAGCCCAATTTTACACGCAAATTCAGGTTAGAATAGATTTTGTGTGTTCTTTATTGTGAAGTTTAGTTGGGAGAAGGGTGTTGGGAAAGAGACAAAAAAGGAAAAGGGAGAGGATTTCAAGGGTTTTTGTTTGTTTGGATATGAATGGAAATGGAGATGAAGAAAAGGAGAAAGTGAGAAAGATAAATAGTAATGGAGGAAGCGGTGAAGTGGAACACTGCAAAACGCACATGGCCGCATTGGAAGCTCCGCACTGATTCCTCGTTCACACTCACTCCCAATACCACGTGTTTTATTCCTTCTAATCTTTCTACCCACGTGCCACTCCAACCACCGCTGTTAATTAAAACGCACCAAAACACATTAATAAATAGGGTAACTAACCCATTTCAAAGGATGGAGTTTTAGTATTATTGTTTACGAAAAAGTATTGGAAATTAATATTAATTGTGTACAATGTGTATAATGAATTAAAAAAAAATAAAATTAAAATTAAAAATTAGATAATTAATTAATTATTTAATTTTAAATTTTAAAATTTAAAAATTAAGATTAGTATTTAAATCCATTTACATTATGTACGGTTATTATCGTAATCTCTAATACACGTCCAAAACTCACCGTCATCTTCTCTGATTCTCATCTTGCGTTACTGAATTTTTTGTTGGCCATACCGAGGCCGCTGCATCCTCCTACCGGCACCGTCCTCACCTTCGCCGGTCAGCCCGATGCGCCTCGCCTCTCTTCCGAACGGCTTCGCTTTCTCCCATTCCTTCAAACCTCTTCTCACCGATGATACCACTATGCTCTTCTTCTTCTTCGGATCCAAGCATGGTTAGCTTCTTTCATGATTTGAGCCCTATGCTTCACAATAGTGCTGCTTTTGTCATAACTAGTCCTTTAAAATTATGTTTCACCACAATAATAGTTTCTTCTGTTTATTCATCTTCTTTTTCTATTTTAATGGTCAATTTAGGATGGACATTTTAGTAGATATGCGGATGATTGTTTTATTTTTATGTAGATGATTATTTTGATTGGATTGAGTTTAGTTATATATAATTAAAATATGTTAGATGTTCAATTCATTAGGTATGCGAATGATTATTTTTATCCTTAAGTGGATGATTATTTTTATTAAGGGTGAGTGGCGTGTGGCAAGACAAATAGCGACAGTGAAATGGGATGATTATTGAGGATGGTTATTTTTTTGAAATAACTAACTGGATTTTTTTAAAATTTGAAATTTGAAATTAGAGAATTTAAAATTTAAAATTTGATGTGAAATAACTTAATAAGAGTTTTTAAATTTATTATTTCGTGGATAATTTTTATTTTTAACTCATATTGGGTTAAATAAGCAGTCCATTGTACACATTGTACAAATACTCTATTGGCTCCCTAGCGGAACTCTTTGTTTATTCTAATTTGGCTTTTGTTAATAATCCATCACATTATAACTCGATCTTTATTGTGTATTATGAGTCATAATTTAGCCTTAATTATTATTCATTCTTTGTTTGTAACTGACACCTTTATTACCAACTTAATTACTATTATTTCCATCTTAATGACGAGACGGTCATAACATGAATATCATTTATCAATTCTATGCCTATAAAAGAGACTTTCTATATCTAATATAAAAAACAAACACATGATAAATTCTATTTCATGTCTTACATTTTATATTCATAGAATTATTATAAGGACACACACGTGATAAGTTCTATTTCACGTCGAATATTCTATAATCATAGAATTCTTATACCTCTTAAATACTTACTGACTTGAGCGTGAGAGTGTCTTTTGCATGTACCCATCCCATTATTTTCTCATTGCCGACGTATACCTCATATTGATAAAGAACTTACAAATATTCACTACTCCAGCTTGGTAGTTTCCACCGCCTGTCCAGGTTGAGCCCTGGGATTTGACGACGAACTTAAAAAGCCACCTACAAACGCTTTACGCCCAATCATTCCGGATAACTCTTGCATCCTGGCGCCGAGCTATTTTTTCGCAGGACCTCCCCTACAGTATCGTCACCGCAGTAGAGTTTAACCACCAAGTTCGGGATGGATTGGTGTGGTTCCTCTACGCCTAGGACACCAGAATATCGAACCATAAACGAAGAAAGGCATGAGATAAAAGCATATTGGCTATTCATTGTGAGGCCCTAATTATTGACTGGAGGGGACACTAAAGGCCTCTGCCCTTCCATCCCTTGGATAGATAGAGGGGGGGCAGAGACAGAAAGACCCTATGAAGCTTCACTGTTTTCTGGGATTGGCTTTGAGCTTTTCCTGCGCAGCTTAGGTGGAAGGCGAAAAAGGCCTCCTTCCGGAGGGCCCGAGCCATCAGTGAGATACCACTCTGGAAGAGCTAAAATTCTAACCTTGTGCCAGGACTTATGGGCCAAGGGACAGGCGGGATCCCTTAACTCTTAAGGGGTCCGTAGAACGAATCGCACTTTTACTATTAAACTATACCCACTGCTGCTACAATGCTATTATTACACATAATTAGACCTTTTGTCAAACCGGAGACTGGGTCTATATATATAGAAACATACGTTTCTACAAATTATAGCATTTTCGTGAGTCGTAAGGGGACCAACCCCCTAAAATGAACAAATTATACATCGACTAACTTCAGCAAAAATAGTTACAATTATGTTTCATCCAAATTATTCTGAATCAGAATGATTTAGTATAGAACCATCGTGAATTATTTTAAGGACAATTTAGTATGATTATGCAAATATACATAATTCGATCCAAGGTAAACTGATTTATTAGAAGAAAATACACTACATAAAATGATTTGAACCAGGATGATTTACCAAAAACAAGAGAAATGAATAAATTAATTTCACTCAAATCGATTTAGTAGGAAGGTGTTATCTACACAAACCAATTTCACTTAAATCGACTTATTGTGAGAAAAGTCTATAATTTAGATAATGATTTATTTTACACGTCTTTTGCTTTTTTAAAAAGAATCCCTCAATTTATGTACGAATAAAGTGTTCGTAATGGATAATAAAAATTAAAAAAATTATCTATATCAATAAAGAGATTTAAACAAAAAAAAATAGTGTATACAATTTTTTTTGTGTGTGAACATAAGCTACTGGATGTTCAACACTTATTCCATTAGCCATACAATAAGCATCAAAAGCTTGGGAAGTAAATTCACCAGCATTATCAAGACGAATTGCTTTAATTGGATTTTCTGGAAATTGTGCTTTTAATCGAATAATTTGAGCCAGTAATCTCGCAAACGCCAGGTTGCGAGAAGATAATAAGCACACATGTGACCATCTCGAAGATGCGTCTATCAGGACCACAAAGTATCTAAAAGATCCACATGGTGGATGAATAGGTCCACATATATCACCTTGAATCCTTTCTAGGAATTCAGGGGACTCAAATTCAATCTTTACTGGTGATGGCCTTAAAATTAATTTCCCTTGAGAACATGCAGCACAACAAAATTCACTAGATTTAAGAATCTTCTGGTTCTTTAGTGAATGTCCATGAGAGTTTTCAATAATTCTTCTCATCATGGTTATTCCCGGATGACCCAATCGGTCGTGCCAAGTTATGAACTCATTTGAGTTAGTAAACTTCTGGTTTACAGTGGCATGTGATTCAATTGCACTAATCTTGGTATAATACAACCCAGACAAAAGTGAGGGTAATTTTTCTAATATAACTTTCTTATTTGAATCATGAGTTGTTATACATAAATATTCATGATTTCTCTCATTCATCGTCTCAACATGATATCCATTTCGGCGAATATCTTTGAAACTCAACAAGTTTCTCAGAGACTTGGTAGATAATAGTGCATTATTTATTATAAATTTTGTTCCTCCAGGAAACAAAATTATAGCTCTTCCGGAGCCTTCAATCACATTGCCTGAGCCAATAATAGTGTTAACATATTCCTCTTTTTGAGAATGTGAGTACTGCATGGGAATGGGCATCCACGTCCCATTCTTATCTCAACAATTCACATCTTAAAAGTTTCTCTAAGTCATTTTTTGATTTGCTCCTCATTCTGGTCAAACACCAAAATTAATCATAAGCAGAAAATTTTTTTAGCCATTTAAAAAAATTATTGATCTATCTTAACTCAACTTATTTACAAGCATTTATAGTTTTTAAGTAATAACATATATCTTTTAAAAATATATTAATTAGATCCTTAAATAAAAATCAGTAACATCGAAAAATATATAGAATCAATATTTGGGTCGTCTTAAGACTCACACAATTCAATCAAATTTTATCTAGGTCTATTATCTTATAAATTTCCTTTTCAATCTGCAGTTTCAATTTCTTATAAAAAACAAGTGTGAAAAAAAATGTCTTATTCTCAATTCAACCTTCTTATTCTTGTTAAATGCAAAGCATTTGTTGGGGCCATGTGAAAAAAAATTCTCAATACTTTAAAGTGGATTAACAAATATTTCTAAAACTGTCAGAGATAGTTGTGTTTATAGTTATACAACTTCTTTTACAAGCAAAATAAGGGAAAAGAGTAAAATTTATAGGAAAAATTTTTAAGTGTATCAAAAACACCACCGATATTCTAATTGTTTTAACTGTTGATTTCAATTAATATATATTATATATATTTTTTATAATTCATATCAACGGTTAAAATAACTGGAACACCGGTATTTTCAATATACTTAAAACTCTTCCAAATTTATAT
>NC_029789.2:1130779-1132297 GCF_000816755.2 Arachis ipaensis | reverse complement strand
TTATTCTTGATATTTAAAATATATTTAATTTTATCTTTTGATCAAATTAGACGAGCTATTTTTTCTCATGTTAAATTTATTTTCCTACTTATATTACATCATCCTTATTTAAATTAACTACAAGTGACAAATTTACACCATAATTTATGATTACCCCTAAATTATGAAATAAAACCACGATTTGTTTTGTAATTCTAGTCACAATAAAATGTGGATAAGAACTACAATTTTTTTTTTATTCATAAAGTAAATAAAAATAATTTTTTTATTTTTTATTTCGAAAACAAATAAATTTTTGATTAATTAAAAATATAAAAACGTCTTTTATTTTTTAAAAGTAGATATTTAAGTCATTTCAGATAATTAATTTATCTTTATATTTTTTTTTGAAGGCAAATAGCTCAACACAATAGTAGTAGAGCAAACAGAACCATATAAACTAACAACTATGGTAACAGAAACCACAACAACACGAAAATAGTCCCCATGTCATATCCAGCATAGCCATCAACAACCAAAGGAATCTACACTACTCCAATCATTAGTATTGTTCGAAGTCATATTGATAATTTCTTCAACATCTTTACTTGTGTGTTGGAAGATCCTCCTATTTCTTTCTAGCCATATGTTCCAGACAATCGCACAGAAACACCTCAACCGCTGATTACGCTCCTCCCTCCTTCTCGGTTCTTTTGTCCAACTGAGAAAATGTTCTTTTATTAATTCCGGATAAGACCATTGTCGGCCAAAGGCTGAAGTCCAAGCACTCTACACCTGTCAAGCAAATGCACAGTCTAGAAAACAAGTGATGCACATGTTCCACATCATTATTACAAAAAACACAAATAATATCTTCCTAACTAATGATCCCAAACCGGCTCAGCTTGTCATTTGTATTCACTCTTCCTATCAGAACAAACAGCTCCACTCTTGGTGGAACCAGTCCTTTCCAAACAGTCCTAGTGAAGCTGTAGCTGTAGCTGGTTAATTTATCTTTATATATTTTGGACAGAGAGATTTAAGGCTGCGTTTGTGAAGAGAATAAGACAAGACACTGAGAATAAGACACAAAAGATAGAGACATAAAATTTTGTGTTCTTGTATTTAATTTGGTGATAAATTAGAACAAATTATAAAAATTCAATTTATTCTCATTTTTTCATTTAAAAAATTTGAGAAAAAAATATAATAATAAAAATATAATTATAAAAAATCAACAAAAATAATAAAAAAATAAAAAATAAGTTGTGTCTTTTATCAATGTCTCTATGTTCTTCCTGTTAGGATAGACATAAATATACTAGTTTAATGTCCTCGACATAATGTCTCTGCATCTTGTGTCTCCATATTCCTGTCTTAATGTCCTATCTCTCAAAATAAATACAACCTAAATGTCTCGTATTTTAAAGGTCAGGAATCATTTTATATTTTTAATTAGTAAAAAATTTATATATCTTTAAATTAAAAAATTAAATATTTATTTTATTTTTTTCTTTTATTTATGCAATTTATCCTAAT
>NC_029789.2:1125959-1130540 GCF_000816755.2 Arachis ipaensis | reverse complement strand
AAAAAAATAAATAAATAAAGAGTGGAGTTTGTTATTTCGTTATAGTGGCCTTTTCGGATTCATAAATAAAAACCTTAACCACCAATATTGTTCCTATTAGCTCATTCTTTCTATTTCTTCTTTCTTCTTTCTTCTTTCTTTTTTTCTCTCTCTCTTTCATAGGATAAGGCACAAAGAGGAGAGAAGGAAGGAACAGCAATTCCATTTTTTGTCTTTTCCCTCCTTCGACCGTAAGCCACCCTCAAAAGAAAAGCCACACCATGGGGAAGGAGGGTGGCGACACCGTTGGGGAGGTAGTGCCGCCGCCGTCGCCGTCGTCGAAGTTCCCATTGAGCGCCTGGGAAACTGCGGTGGCTTCATCGGTGGTTTTGGGATTCGCGGCGGGTATATGCGGCGTATACCTAACGATGCCGGATTCCGATTACAGCTTCCTTAAGCTCCCTCGCACCCTTGAAGATCTTCAACTCCTTAGGTAAAAAATTTATTCATCATTTTTTCTTAACCTTAAACATTACATGTAAGTTTAAACATTTAAACACAGAAGAGAGAAAAAAAAAAATCTTTGACCTACTGACTATTTTTTTATCCTAAATTTTTTTAATACCATTTAAAAAAAAAAAATCGGTTCAAGCTGGATTTATAACTTCCTTGATTATTAATAATTTGCTGTAGTTTTTTTTTTCGGATTAAGTATTCTTAGAAAACAATTATGAATCTGACCAAAGTGCGTTAATTTATGTCAAATAATGATTCACGCACAATATTTTGGGGTAAATGCTTTGAGGTTTGATTTTCAGCTGATTCTGATATAGTGGTATCATCCAGTCCGTGAAGAGAATGTGATGATGGCAAATAATGAACTTTTTGTAGGCTTCATAATTCTATCAAAGAAAAAAAAATATTTATTGTGAATATAAGCTTCTTCCTTTCCTAATAGATCTGGAGATTATGGGGGTAGATTCTAGTGACTAAAGAGGTTGATTTTGAGTTTAGGTATATTGTAATATTTAGTTTTGTTATTATTGATGGATGCTAGTGTTGCCGATAAAATTTATTGAAGGGTTATGATATGGACCCAAAAGATGCCACTTTTACTTGCAAGAATATTCCAGTTGAAGGTTCACGGACTAAGCATGAATTTTAATTATAGTTGTTGCTCTGATCCCTTGAAGAGAATTAATATTTTCTCAATATCAATATCTACCACCAATAACCTAAAGAAGGTGGTAGGTTTAGATATATATATATATATATATGTATCATCATCAGCAGCATCATCATCATTATTATAACTAAATAACAAACTGTGCATCAAGCTACTTGAAATGTGGTTCCATTGTGATGGCTTCCATCTTATTGAATAAGGTTCAAGAGTAATAATGTTGCTTTGCCGAGAATAACACACATCATCTAATTTTACCAAAAACGCATTCCCATAGCTTGACACTGCTCCTAGCTTTGTCTGCATATGTAATGGATAAATGGAGGAGAATGCTGATTATTTTATGCAGAGTGTTGAAAATTTCAACTACATATAGCAAAACCTATATGCTATATTTTACTGAAAAGTTGAACTACAATAGTAACCTTGATTATTAATTCAAATTCATTATGCAATGCTCTTGTACATTTTCCCATCAACTTTCATCTTTGCTCTAAAGATCAAGATGCATCAAAATGATGGTATTGGTATTTATTCTATTGAGAGCAACAACATTTGACTCTGCCTTTCTTGACTTGGATTGGTTTCAACTTGCTTTTCTTTTTTCGGGTGGGGAACATTGATTTATCTTATATTTATGTTAATGCATATGTGGGAAGGGATATGCAGAAAGGGAAGTGTTGATAACGTCAGTTTTTCATCTTTGTAGAGATAACCTTGAGAACTATACAAGTGACTACACTGCACAAGTCCTGGTGGGATACTGCGTGGTATATATTTTCATGCAGACTTTCATGATTCCAGGGACTGTGTTCATGTCGTTGCTTGCTGGAGCTCTTTTTGGAGTCTTAAAAGGCGTAGCTCTGGTTGTGTTCACTGCCACAGCAGGAGCTTCTTCATGCTATTTCCTGTCAAAATTGATTGGGCGACCCCTTCTCTCCTCTCTTGCACCAGAAAAGTTGAAATTCTTTCAAAATGAGGCATGGTTTCCCTTCTTTGTTTCTCTATATAGCGGATTTAATCCTATCAACTATCTGAAATAACATGCTTGTTTTTAAAACTTCCAGGTGGCTAAAAGAAGAAAAAGTTTGTTGAACTACATGCTTTTCCTGAGACTGACTCCCACCTTGCCTAATACATTCATTAACTTTGCTTCACCAATTGTTGATGTTCCTTATCATATTTTCTTTCTGGCAACTGTTATTGGACTCATACCTGCTGCATATGTCACTGTCAGGGTATGTAACTATAGACACTACCACTCGTTTATACTGATGTTGTAGCAAACTTGTGGTTTTCCAAAGTATTCGTTCCATTCCATATTCATAGGTTGTTTTAGCTTTGGTGCTTCCATACATGAATATATCTGAAAACAAAGACGAGAAAAGAACTATCGTAACCTAGAAACTGAAATAAAGCTCTTGTTATACTTGTACTTAATAATTTCACATGTTAATTTATATTTGTGTTTTGGTTATGCAGGCTGGGTTGGCTCTTGGAGAGCTGCAATCAGTGGGGGATCTCTATGATTTCAACTCAATTGCTACCTTGTTCTTCATAGGTCTTGTCTCAGTTACACCCACGCTAATTAGCAAGAACGAGTCATAGCCATTGACGAAGCGAAGAAGCTTGTGCTGCGAGCCCCTGGGTATTCTGATAAGCTAATGCAAGTAGTTCAGTACTGTACATATTTGATTCATAAAAGAGGAAGTTGCAATTGCAATGAAGTTCTTTGCTAATAAGGATTTTTATTGTAAAGTACTGAGATTGTTTGATGATGGCTCTCAGTGTCAGTGTGGCAAGAAACAAGCGTTTGTCTGACTTAGTTATGGTACATTGTTCATAAGTTTGTTTATGTGTAAAACATACGATTATGGCTAGTTTTTAATGTTATCATGTTCGCATTGTACAGTAATTTGGACAAAATGCTCATTTCCGAATCACTATCTTCCCCCATCATTCAGGTTGCGGATTGTCATTAGTTTCATCAATGAATTTTAGAGCTTACAATAATAGCACACTCTTTTTTCTGCATTTTGAAAATACGGAGTAATTAAAAAATATAGAATACATGTCGCTGAGAGTAACATAATACTTCCTTAACAGACTTATCGGGACAAGTTCTCTAACGCTGTTACCTTTATTATTTGTAGAAACTTTCCATATAATTATCATAGAATTTCAAGGATAAAAGAGAGCAAAAATTAAAGAGAATTCTGTAGTTAATGCGGTTAGGCTTGGCTTGCAAAACACGAGATTAAGCTGGCAGCTACTTGTAGGCTTCTTGTAAATTGCCCGAAACTTTGGACAACATTCATTAAGAAAAGTCGGCAATTAAGCACCCATTAATGATTGAGAAGCATTTTTCAACAAAGAATTTGGCACACAAATTCAAGCATTATATGGCAGGGTCCATTCTAACGTTTGCTTTAAAACAAGGACTTAAAGTGATATCACATTAATTAATGAAAACATTCTAGAAAGTTGAATTACATATCCAATTTTAAATGAAATGAACGAAGAGGAGGGAGGGGGAAGGGGTTGAAAATACTGTTAAAAATGGATTATAGAAGACAATATAGTTAAGCTTTCATCCTTTTATCTCTATCTACTGATTTTTTTTTTTCTTATCCGAAAACCCTTTTGCTATAAAATAAATGAACCTTCAAGCCCACTGCGTGGTTATTAACTGGGAAAGTGACTTTTCTCCCAGCGCACGCATGTTTGCTCATCAGCCATTAGAGCCAGGGAGGGCTAACAAGTTTTGCAATCTAAAATCCCTTATAATACTGGAAACGTGCTACCTATTCTTCTTCACCTTCTTACTTCTGAAGGAGCTATCTGGAGTACGACTATCAAGCTTGCGTTTCATCCCAGCTTGTTTTGATGAACCACTTTCTTTGAGCATTTTGGCTTTGGCTTTTCTGGCAGCAACTGATGGTCGTTTCCCCGAGTGTCCTTTTGATTTTTCTACTCCATGAGCTTTCTTCTTGAAATCAGATTTTGTTGCACGCAGACCCTGGTAAGATGCATTGGATTTTTTGTTTGACCTGTTGATGCTGCTTGAAGGAGACGTTGTAGCCAGAGACTTTCTCTTGGCTGGGGTGCCAGGAGCTTGTGCTGGTGATGGCTTTGGCTTTGGCTTTTTCGATGGAGTGGAATCAGCCTTGGCATGACTGAGTCGTAATTCTCGGTCTCGAAGCTCCAAGTTCCGTTTCTTGAGTGCAGAATTAGCAGCTTCCTGCAGTTACACAACCCAATTTTAGTTAAAATTTATGGACATGGTTCTAGAGGGCAATACTGGAAACAATTTTTGCTGCTCTTTACATGCAATATCATCTCATTCAATACTAACCTAATTACACCTTAACTGTTACAGCACTGATGCATATTACATATCACCAGAACTATGCACCTAA
>NC_029789.2:1124505-1125597 GCF_000816755.2 Arachis ipaensis | reverse complement strand
CCAAAAAAACACACACACACACACACACACAAAACAAAAGAAAAAAAAAACCAAAAGAACAAATAAAAAACAAATACAGATAAAAAATCCTGATATATTTGGGTTCAAAATGGCATCTAAAAAATTTTTCAAAACAGCTAACCCATATGAAAATAAGGAAACAAAGCCTCAGGACAAACAATAGTCCAATGCAATTACAATGACCTATGTTCCGGATTAAATGACGGAAAACCTCTACTCAGAAACAGATAACACGAAAAAGCAATCACATAATATGATGGTTTCTCACAGAAACATCAAGTCACAGACAGCTCTGAATTTAACTAGTTATAACATGGTTATTAGCCTAAGCTTTAAGAGCACAAAGTGAGCATACTTGATAAAAAAACATATAGCTATTTGAGCAGCAAAACAGCCTACCTTTGTTTTAAACAGCACATAGGCAATACCCTTTCCAACATTAAGATGAGGATCTCTAACAACTCTTACAGCTTCTACACTGGTTCCCAGGTTAGGTATGCTACAAAATAACTGATATAGTTCTTCATCCTGGAGAGAAGGATCACATGTTATATCTATTAGCCTCTGTAGACCCTCAGACATGATGTAATTGTGAGACTTCAATCATAATGAAAATTATTGACAAGAAATATACCTTCACATCAAATGGAAGGTTGCCCACAAACAAAGTTCTCTTGTTATCATAAAGTGGAGTAATCTCCCCTTTAAGTTTCTTGCGGGGCGGGCATGCCCTATCAACACGAATATGATTCCCTTCAACCTACATCCAGATAAATAAACAACATTATAACTTATAAGCAAGCCATCACCAAAATATACAAGGTAAAAACAATACTAGATACAATCCCAATTAAGTGGGACAAGGACATACCACTGCCATGTTGTGGGACAAAGATGCCTGAGCAGATTCTTCCGTTTTGAAAACAATGTAGGCATGAACACTTGCAAAAAGTAAAAAAACATTCATCAATTAGAATCCCTAAAAATGAGCCCTCCTTAGCAAAGCATTAAACCAAAACAATAATTCTTTATGCACAAGGGGGAAGAAGAAAGAGGGGGGGGGGGGGGAAA
>NC_029789.2:1114088-1124204 GCF_000816755.2 Arachis ipaensis | reverse complement strand
TTATAAAAGATCTGCATTTTCTACAAATTAGCACCAATACAATATTGCAATTGAAATTGCAGCTTGGTAAATTGTTCAGTTTAGTCCAGCTCGAATACCTATCAGCAGCATCATTGATTTTCTTCGCAAGGATAGCACCCTTCCTAGGCTTTTTAGTCTGTTCAATACAAAATAGTACAACGTTAACTCAGATACCAAATTGAAAAAGGATAAAAAAAAAAAGCATTTAAATCTTGAAAGAACACCCAAAAGATAAGAAAACCTACGTCTTGTATCGGAACAGAACGAATCCTCACGGATTCAACCTCACCGAACTTCTTGAACTCTTTGAGCAGGGTCTTCTTCTTCACCTTGAGAGGCAAATTTCCAACGAATACCGTTCTCAAGAGCTTCTCCTCATCATCAAACCCTTCCTTCGATACCATCATATCAGCAGGGTCATGCAGCAACTTCCTCTTGTTCCCAACTTTTCCGTTCTCCAACAAAGACGCTTCTTTTTCTTCATCCACCACCGCACCGTACTTCCTCTCCTCCCACTCCTTCTCAAGCTCCTCTCTTTTCCTCTTCTTCTTCTTCTTCTTCTCCTTCCCCGCATCGTTCTTTTCAATTGCCAAGTCAGAGCCTTTGGCCTCTTCAATTGACTCGTGGTACTTCCTCTTCTTCCCAGAAGCTTCGATTGCGGAATCGGCGGAGGGATTCTCCTCTAAGGTTTTCCTTTTCCTCTTCTCCTCGCCGGTGTCGTGTTGTGCGGATCCGACATTGTTAGGGATTCGAGTTTGTTCGTTTGATTCCTGAGAAGGTTGAGTGGGCTTTCTCCGAAAGGGGTTGTCGTCGGAGAATAAGGAAGCGAGGGCGGTGCTTGCTTCCGGTGCGTCGGCAAAGAGCGAGGAGAAAATGCCGGCGGCGGCATGGGGCGAAGCTAAGTCGGTTTGTGGAGGGTCCTTTGGTTTCTTTTTGCCCATTGTTTGAATTGGAGAATACACTGAGTCGAAATTCGGGTTTGGGTGGCAGAAAGAAACCCTAGAACTGGACTCTAATTTAACAAGGAGAAAGGTGTAAAAACTAGTCTTTATTATAGAATTATTAATTCTTAATGGTTAATTAGTTATTAACAGTTTATACACAAATAGGAAAAGCCAGCTCAAAAAATGTATTGTAGTAGAAGTCATGGATTATATATTATATGTGAACTAATAATTAGGGTTGAGCACGGGTCAGTTTGGTTTGGATTTATGATTAAAATAGAACTGAACTGATCAGAATATAATTGGTTTGATTTGGTTTGAATTTGTATTTTTTGGTACATGTACCCGAATCAAACCAAACCGATTAAGAACGGATTGGTTCGGTTCGGGTAATTGGGTCAGATGATTTTGAACTTCATAAAAAAAACTAAATTTTTATCTTAAAAATTCAACAAGTACAATAAACATGTAACATCAATAGAAATAATCCAAACANGATATATATAGATATTAAATATGAGATTTTTTCATATTACAATTTTTCAATAATAAGAAATGTATTTACAATCAAAACATGCATTCATGGGTATATGTTTGTGGAAATGTGGCTTTTATTATTGACAGTAAACAAATACAACTTTAAAATTTTACAATGGAGTAAATTGATTAATTGTTTAGAGTCTTACCCGTTGCTCTAATTAATTATTTATAACCATTGTAATAATTATTTTACAATTATTTGTATGTATTAGTATGATAAAATCATGGCTTAACAAGAAAGTAAAATATATCAGGGTTAAAGCTGATGTCTATAATAATGTTGTACTTTTATGGTTGGTGCACCTTATTACCCTCTTCAATATGAGTCTTTATGGTTGTACTTTTTTTTTCTATTTTTTTTTATAGTATCTTTTAGTACGACAGGTCAAAGACTAATATAGCGCAAATTTAAACTGTTTGTTGCTAGTTAATAGGTTGCTGCATTATAAGGTGGAATTCGAACTCTCGACACTTATTTAAGAGGACTATTGAACTGATCACTAAATAGGGGTGAGCACGGGTCGGTTTGGTTCGGATTTATGGTAAAATTAGAATCGAATCGATCAAAATGTAATTGGTTTGGTTTGGTTTGGATTTGTGTTTTTTGGTACATGTATTCGAACCAAACCAAACCGATTAAGAACGGATTGTTCGGTTCGGGTAATTGGGTACCCGATGACTTTAAAATTCATAAAAAAAAAATCAAATTTTTTTCTTAAAAATTCAACAAGTACAATAAATATGTAACATCAATAGAAATAATCCAAACATGTTAAATACCAAATACATTAAAAACTAAACTCATTAAAATCCAAACATATTAATAGTGATTATTTTTGTCTAATAAAAAAGTCATATATATATTTTTTTTTTATTTAATTAATATATGATCGGGTTCGCGGGTTGGTTCGGATTCTGCACCCCCAGAATCGATACCCGAACCAATCACTAACAAAAATCATCGGTTTAGTTCGGGTTGGACCCGATTACCCGTTAATTCCAGAACCAATTTAATTGATTCGATTCGAATTCGGACGAATCAGGTACCCGCTACTCGTGCTCACCCCTACTAATAATAAGTTCAGCTTAATTTTTTCTTGATTCCAATTTAACTTTGTGTCACTATTATAACTTATAAGTTTGTTTTCAAAATGAATAGTTCAGACGCTGATCTAATCATCCTACTAAACTCATGTTTTTTTTAGTCAGCTTCTTAAACAACATGAAGATTTAAGAATTAATTCCTCACAAATAATCAATGAGTAAAAATTATTCAAAACATAATTTGTAACTATTTAAATAAAAATTTAATTTGAATGTACCATGAAGAGTACTCTTTCAACTATAAAATTATGGCACTTCAAAAGATACTTCATAAACTTACATGTGTGATGTATTCAAATGCAGGAGATCAATCACCAATGTTTTTGCACAAAAGGATATATGTTGTGATTAAAATGTAAGTGTATATCTCTGAAGTGTTGGTGAGTTTGCATATAGGGGTCCTCTTATAACTTTTGTTTTACACTATGCTAGAAAGTGGAAAATTGACAAAAGAGAATTAACTATGTATGAACAAGATATATCACACAAGTATTAATAGGGTTGAAGGAGACACTCTTAAAAGGGTATTACAAGGAGTTGGAATATGCCAAGATTGAGAATTAAATCATTAATGGTAAAAAAGTTCTTAGATTATCTCTTGACTTCAGGTTGAAGAGGTTGGACTTGGATGCTTATTTGTTGGCAATGTGTAAGGTTTGTAGAAAGAATGGTAACATGATCAACATATACTTTGAACATTTTGTTTTACAACCACACATGGTGGAGACTGAAAAAAGTAACTCTTAACAACCTTCTTCGGGATAATGCCCAATCTAGTAAGTAGTAACAATTACTCTCAATCCACAAGTAAATTCTCATAGTAGTCATTGAGATTCGCGTGAATACTCAATGTAGTTCTCAAGATCCCGATTTTTTTATTGTAGTCTTTCAGATAGAGCTCCGAGTACTCATAATAGTCCTGGGCATATTTCTGGTGATGAGTCATTACCGGAGCGCTGACGTGGCCATATTTTGCCACGCTGGAGGGCTCCAAAACGTCGTCGTTTTGGTTTGGCGCTCTTGAGTACAAATAACGACGCCGTTTAGATGTTATTTAGAAAAACGGTTGTCTCTAATATAAACACTTCATCTTCGTCACTTCTTCTTCTACCCTCTCACTTCATCTTCATCTCTTCATCAATGGCGCTACCGTAAGATTCTATTTGCTGGGTTGAAAAAGTTGAGAGAAGAAGTAATCCAATTGAAAACTCTTTTCGTTCTTCCCTCCTCTACCAAAAGCACGAGGTTTTGACTTTGTGATCAGACTCAAAGTAACATTTTCTTTTTACCTTGGGTTTTTAATATAGTGTTGGTTCTTCATGATATGCAAGTTGTTAGTGTGGTTGAGGTTTTCTCATTTTTCCAGAACGGGGGATGTTTCCCAAGATGCCCTCAACAACCTCAAATCTCTCATGGATCAAGGTCTCACCTTTTTCATCTCTCTCTTAATCCTTGCTCTTTTTTCTCATCTGGGTCTCACCTTTTTCCCCTTTTTTTTTATGCTCATGTTAAAAAATTGCTTCTTTTCTCTTTTTGTAATTATGCTTAGTTAAGGAGCCATTGCAGAAAACCTTTTAGGTAATCCATTTTTTTTTATCTTTTTTTATCTATTGTTTCTAGATACTTATTCTGATATGATTTTAACATTTTGAATTATTCATTATATACTGTGTGGCTGTGTAAATTATTCTCTATTAGTTCCTTTTCGGTGGATTGTGTCTAGTGTAGCCATTTGGAATCATGATAGTTAAAGTAATTTTGAATGTTTCATTCATGTTGTTAACTAATTAGTGTTGCTATTCTCCTGCATGCTTTTTGGTGAGATTTATAATTTGTATTGATTTAGTAGGAAAGGGTTCAATCAATGCTTGAAGGATTATTTTTTAACAAATAGCTATGAATTTTTACTTGGTTATTATTCTCGATGATGTTTCATTTTCAGAAACCAATAGTCCCGCCTGATTTATACAGATCAATTCGCGAGTCACAACTAATATGATTGTCAGGTTACTCAAGAGAGGTGTTCATTTTGAAACAATCTTTTTTTTGTTGGTATCCCATGTCATCTCGGTCACTTCTGAATGTATTTTCTTGTCAACATGTGCAAGTTATGTTATATATAATTGTCTTGTTTCTGTTTCTTTTTTTTTCCTTTCTCTTTTTTTGTGATTAATTTCAGGATCTTCCTATCTTTGCAATTGGTGTTGGGCTTAGCACATTTGACAAATCATCTTGTAAGTTAAATTTATTAGAGAAAGGAAGAGAAATATTGGTCTGTTGGGGGGTACTATTTGACTTCTAACTGTGTATCCTGATCTTGTATGATCCGCAGGTTCATTATTATGGTCAATCTCACATTCAAATCAATGAATATTGTGATCGTGTGGTCTTGGTGAGTATTATTCTTTGGATTCTTCTAAGATTAATTTGGTAGTTTAGCTTCTGCCATTTTATTCTGAGTTTTTAACCATATTTGTCTGTAGCCTTCTTCATCAAAGAAACATGGAGAACCTATCACCACATGTGTAAAGGTTTTGGATATGACTGGTCTGAAGTTCTCGGCCTTGAACCAAATTAAAGTACATTTACTTCATGTAGCTACTTGGTCCGGTACAGTTGTTCTACTTGTGAATTTAATGTATTAACAATAAATTTTGATGTTAAAATAAGAAGCGTGATGGTTTGATGTGAATGGTACATATTTAATATAGTAACCTTAAAAGAGAAAAAGAAAAAGAGAGTAAATATTTGAATAGTAAGTTTGTAAAAGCAATTCAGAATTGGTATACTGAATAAATATGAGAACATATAGAATTTATTTATTTATTTATTATAATTAAGATAGGGAGAAAGAATTGAATATTCACATGTCACTGTTAATAACCTTTGGCGTTACTGAAATGACATGCTCAATTGCATTTCAAGATTCTGACTTCAGGGCAAAAAACCTTTGTCAACTGATTTTATTTGTTTTTGGATATTTCTAATATTGTTGAGCTATGCTTTTCTTTTTTATTGAGGACTCGAGGCCTATTGCAATATCCTTTCCTCCTTGTTAATAACATTTCTCTTTATATATAACACTGTTACTAAATTATCATTTATGTCATTGCTGTTGTTAATAATAATATCATCCATCGATGATTTAAACTACTATGAGAAGACAAATAGATATTACATTGTAAATGCCCAATACATATTTTTTGCATGTTGGAAGGTGAGAAGTAGAAATGAGTAAGAGCCTCAGACGGAAGAATGAGAAGAGAGCGATAAACAAGAAGAAGAGATAAAATTTATGAAAATTTAGGGATTTAGGATTAAATATAGTAGGAGGGACCAACATAGGTATAAATTAGAAATGAGCTAGCTCAGCTAGCCGTTGGAACCCTCCAGCGTGGTAAAATGTGGCCACGTCAGCGCTCCGGTGATGACTCATCACCAGAAATATGTCTAGGAATCATTATGAATACTCGGAGCTCTATCTGGAGGACTACAATAGAAAAATCGAGATCTTGAGAACTACATTGAGTATTTACGCAAATCTCAGGGACTATTATGAGGATTTACTCTTCAATCCACAAATGGTAACTCTCTGCCACTAATAGTTGAATAGCTGGATTTTTTAAAATAAGTATAAAAAAAAGTACGACTAGATATCCCTTAAAAGTGATACTTTATTCAGTTTTTTATTACAATAATTAAAAAAATTGAAACAAACATATCTAAAATTTAATAATCTAAAAAAATTAATAAAAAAAATAAGAATATTAGATACGTTTTTATCGAATAAGCTATAAAAAAACTTAATTTTATTTTTAACGTTTAAATTTAAATTTTAGATTTATAATTTTGGATGTGTTTCAAACATATTTTGTATATAAGTCAATAATTTTAAATGTCTAATAATTGAAAAAATTAATCAATTTTTACAAATATACATTTTAATCATTTTAAAAGCGTTAATGTTCAAATAAGTAACCATAAAATTCAACTAATAATAAAAAAATAAGAAATATTAGATTAATTTTATCGAATAAGATATAAAAAATATTAATTTTATATTTAACGTTTAAATTTAAATTTTTTATTTATGATTTTGGATGTGTTTCATAAATATTTTGTGTATCACTTAATAATTTTAGATGTGTTACAATTGAAAACAAAAATAAATTTTTATATACGTTTTAATAATTTTTAAAGCGTTAATATTCAAATAAGTAACAAAAAATTCTAACTATTAAAAAAAAGAAATATTAGATGAGTTTTAATCGAATAAGATATAAAAAATTAATTTTATTTTTAATGTTTAAATTTAAATTTTAGATTTATGATTTTGGATGTGTTTTAAAAATATTTTTTGGATAACTTAATAATTTTAGATGTGTAATTACTTTTTTATTTATCTTTAATTCGGTTAAATAATTTTTTGTTGGTAGTCTTCTCTAATCATTCTAGAGATAAATATTAAAAGAACAAAAGAAAGAAAGAAAAAAGAAAGGGAAAAAGAAGAAAAGAATATTGATGTATAGACTGATAATTCATTTATTGTTTAATTCAAATATTGATATAATTTTTTTAAAATTTCATTCAACATTGATGATGAATGAGTTTTGAGTTAGCATGCATAATTACTCGAGTCAAATAGAAACAAAATAGTACGACTCATCTAATAATAATAATAAAATATTAAGTATGAACTAGTAAATTTACTAGCAAAGGAGTAGTATTCTTTTATGAAAAATTTTGTGAAAAACACGAACGTAAAAGAGAGAAGAAAAAAAGAATGTACGAGAGAGAAGAACGTACACGGAGAAATGATAAAGTAATTATTTTATAAAATGGGTAAGAAATTAGAAAAATTCTAATATTTAAAATTTAAATTAATATTAATTATCAATATATTTATCTATAAGAAATATATTTTAATTAAAATTTAATTAAATAATATTATTTGAATTAAAAGTTTGATTAAAGATGAATTTTAAACGTAGCATTTTCCAAAACCAGAAATAAAAACTCAAACTAAATAAATTACTTTTTCAAAATCACTCCAACCTTTAAACACTAGTAAGATTGTCGAAATAACATTACGACTCACAATGTTGCCTAATCCAAAAGAAGTTGCAACCATAAGCCTCTAAATAGAGGTCCTTAATCCGGTTAATCATTTTGAAATTAAAACATCACACAAGGACAATGATCCTACAAATCTCCAACTAGATAATAATCATGTGAATTTGGTGACCTAATCTGTAAACCGGATTTTGTTGGATTTTATCGAATATTATCCGACAATCCAATTCAATGAAAAAAAAAAAATTACGAGTTTAATAAATTGGACAATCCTCTCTGCCTCCTTCTTGCTTCTTGCTCTGATTGTCTGCGGTGGCTAATTCAAATTTGATAAGTATTAGAAATATAAATTGGATTAGAATTTGATCAACGAATAACGAGTACTTCAATATATTGGTATAAAAACATCTTCAAATCAATACCAAGAGTACGACTTAAGAGAGGAATCAACAAACAGTAGTTCAGGAAAAAAAATAGTGGTCCTTCATAATGAAATTGTGGTACAATTAGGCCAGCTGTGTATCAAAATTGAGTAAACAAGAGCATTAAACAACTAGATTAAGACATAACAAAGTTCGTGCATGTTTGATGTGATGAGTGGTATGTTAAAAGAAAGACATAATTTTATAAACTTAGCTTACTTCATTTAAACTTAGCCTACATAATTTATATACTATTCCGTCATTTTTTTATTTTTCTTTTATTTTTATATATTTTCGGCAATATTTAAACAAACTTGTAATGAGTGATTACATCAATATTCATTGTTCGTGTTATATAAAATTAAGAGTTTCATTCAACCGGAGAGCGATGGTGCTTTTAATGTATCTAGCATGTAAAAGAAGGTAGCTTTCATCCTCCAGCAGGGATCATAAATGGGAGCTAAATGATTGCATGTAATCAAAATTGATATTTTTGACATTTTTTTCTTTTCTGTGGCCTCCATAAATTTGTCTTCTCATTCGCTGAAGCAGGTGTGATATTATCACATTATAAAACAAAAACAAAATAAGATCTTAGTGTAATCAATAGAAGTAGATATTATCACATTGAAGCATATGGTTTTTTTATTTTTTATTTTCCTTCAATTATGTGTTTAAATTGTTAATCATATAGCGTATAAGAGAAAACCAGGTGCGTTGTCGTCCATTACATTAAGTAGATTATGATATTCCTCTTCCCCACATGAAATGACATGTTGCAAATCCAATTGAAGGATTGAACAACAATACTTTGTTTGTTTGTAGAACAAGAGTTCACTCTAATTCATAAACCCACTTAAGATATTTTTCTAATGGAACAGTGAAAGTGAGCATGATGTATAGTTAGTTGTGATGAGATTGCTTACTGTGCAATTAACAAAAAGATAATCCCTGATTGGATTGTGCTAATTTTAATTAGCCGGCATGTGGTTATCTCTATCAGTCTATCGGTGAGATAAGCGGCTTAACACTAATCTAAATATACTTTTGGAGACTGTAGTTTAATCGGGGAATTGATTAATATTGACGAATTGAGCTTTAATCTTAATATTAAAACTTAAAAGGAGGAGTGAATAAAGTGAAGCAAATTGAAAAGTAACAACGGATAAAGAAACTCAAAACCAATTTTGGTACAAAAAGGTTAAGGTATCTCTCTCTGTTTGTTTTAGAAGAGTAATGGCCTAATAGCGGATGAGTTTACCAACTAATTTATTCAGTATCCATTTTATACTAATTTTCAGATCTAAAGCTACATAGTAAACGAGTACTATAAACGTAGAGTCCACAACTAATCTAAGATTTAGCTAAAAATTATCTCAGAAGAAGATAAAAGATCTGCGTTACTATTGATTATGAAGATATGGAAAGATAATGCTGGGTAAAAACGATTAGCACTATTATTAATTGCATTAACAAAATTTTACAAGTCTATGTCTATCCCAATAATATCTATCATACATAATTTAAGCGGGATCTACAAAGTTATATTAGAATGTTACAGTCTCCGGAAGTGGCAAGAACGGAGGAGAAGGGTGAAGGGACAGAGGCAGCCATTTACTTTTCAGTCTCTGATATTCTATAACTTGGAGCTATTTCCGGTTAGACATATCAAACAACAACGATCCTTATTCTGTAACTTTCAGATTCAAATGCCATTTATAGAAAATATAGCACTCTCTACAACCTCTAAATACCAAAAATCACTTTAAAACACAGCCATTAACTTCCTCCTCCTCCTCCTCTTCTTCCTCTGCTTCCCACATGAAGTGCGCATAGGATCCCAGCACCGTGCTGCACATAAAAAAATATCAATTATTGTTGTAATTACTAATTACTTTACTATGTGATTTATTATTATTATTAAGAAAAGATGGAGGAAGTACCAATCATCAGGAGCAGCGTAAACGGCCTGGTCAAAGTAAGATTTGGCTCTCTCTTCATCTCGCTGCGTC
>NC_029789.2:1107643-1113671 GCF_000816755.2 Arachis ipaensis | reverse complement strand
TCCGCTTTCGCCGTGTCTTTCTCAACCTGCAATTTCATCATCCATCATCAGATCCATGAAATTTTCCTCTTACACCTTTTTAGGTGAAAAGATTCATTAAACGAGTGCATTAGAAATTGAGTTTTCATTTTTCAATCACCTCGTGCAGGAATTTCCCGTAGTTTCTAAGCAAAAGAGCGTCCGTAGGGTTTGACTTCAGCATTTCCTCGTAGTATGCGCCAATCTTCATCCTATCGCCGCCGTTTCCTCCGGTCGCCGTCGCGATTCTTCTATCGCCGCCGCCGTAGCCGGATCCGCCACCGACTTCTTCATCTTCGTCCTCTCGCACGATCACCGGGAAAGGCCGCGTTCCTCTTCGTTTCAGATCCTGGATAGCGCCGAATCCTTCGCTCGCGGACCGAATCGATGACTCCGACATCACTCGGCGGATTCCGCTTGGCGGAAGGTCTCTGCGGCCGTCGGAGTCTAAATGTATCGAGAGGCTCGGCGACTGAACACGGCTGTTGTCACCGGAGAAGGACGCTTGGCGCGGGAGAGAGAGGCGAGGTGAACAGTTCCGGACCGGATTCAGGACCGGCACGGATCCGGTTCTTATGAGAGAAGCTCTCATAGCTCTTATGAGAAGTTTCGAGTGTTTGATTTTTTGGTATTGTGCGTAAGATAAGAGGCGATCACCCCCACCTACTAGAAGAGTTCAAAGGACCCCCTTTATTAAGGGGATTTAATGGAGGGGCAAAAGGGGTATTTAATCTTATAGTGTATGATTGTATTGCATCTGAACCATTAGCAGTTTAGCACCGCTGAAAGGGTTGACCCCCTGATTCTACTAGATTATGACACGTTTTTGTGGTCACACGTGTACCCCCCCAAATAGCAGGCTTGTTTTCTAATTATTGTGTGAATAAAAAATAATACGAGAATATTTTAGTATTGAAAAAATTTTAAGTGTACCGGAGAACATTAATATTCCAGTTGTATTAACTGTTGATTTCAATTAATAAATATTATACATATTTTTTATAATTCAGATGAACGGTTAAAACAATTGAAATACCGATATTTTCGGTATACTTAAAATTCTTTCTTTAGTATTATTTTACATAAAGTTTACTTATATCAAATCAAATGTATCCTTTAAGATTATTTAAGCATGGTACTTTATTTGATTTGCTTTATCATATTTTGAAGGAAATACTAAAGCCAATTTAATTATTATAGTAAAAATGTTAAATGTATATTAAAAAATTATTTATCAAAATAACTATTATATTTTTAATGTACATTTTATATTAATAATTGATTTAATTGTTAATTTTGAATGTATACTTAAGATTAACACTATTATGGTGTTGAGTACAAGTTAATTATGGAAAGTTCTAAAGGAGCAGAGACTTTTCTGTGGGAGGGAGGCGCAAGAAAATTGATTCACGGGCGGTTTGTGAAATGGTTTGATGGAGTCCAAACTCTAAATAGTAAATATTACGCCACGTAGAAAAAGATCACGTGATGGAGTATTGAAAAGTAGTGAAGTGAAACTTACATAAAGAAGAATGTGAAGTGAAACTGATGTGGTGAAATACTTTCATGTAGATGTAATATTGTCTTTGGTTGATTGTTCTTACTATTATCATAATTGGTGGGTAACTTATGTGATCAATGCAAGGGGCAATGTGAAAGTGTGTGCTAATGGTTCCTGTTGTGTGGGGTTTAACAAGAATGTCATACTACTCTGCAATTAAAATCATGAATCAATGTGTTAGAAGAGCTGATTAAATGGAATGAACAATCGGGTATTACGCAACCAACTTGGGTTGGTCGAGTGGTTAGCTCACTCGTCCGTTTAAGTAAGTATCGGGAGTTTGAATCTCGCATTGTGTATACAGCAATTCATTGGCCAGCGGTAGATCCTTAAATGGAGTTCCGATCCACGACGGATTAGTCTTTGACCTATCGGACTGAAGGATACCGTAGACAACAAAAAAAAATGGATACATATTAGGTGAAAGCTTATTTGCTTGTTTGATCTAGGATTATCAATTTATCACGTTGAGTTATTTTCTAAAATAATAAAAAAATAGATAAAAAAACGTTGTCTTTCTCTCAAATTAAATTCAAATTAAACAAAAAACTCAAAAAGAGTCATGCTCTCAAATACAGCTACTCACTACGAATAATAAATATATAATATAACAATTAAATCATATGCATATTTCTTTTTGGGTGACAACACTTTTGTTTCTTCCTATTAGTTAGGAAGTAAATTTTGATATTATATCTTTAATTTACAATCATGGAGTCGCCATATATAAAAGATTCAAGTCCTCCTCCTAAGAAATAATTGGTAGGGACATTAAAATGTGTTTGAAGAAGAAGGGAAGAAAATTCCAAGACTCATCACGTCATTATTATTGTAAAATCTCCCGTCAACGGAATGGGCAAACGGTATGGTAAGGGTGCTTGCTGTGGTTTTCGTGCGAAAATGGTTTTGCATTGCATGGAGATTGGAGAATACAGACAAAATGGTTGAAAAAGAATCTTGAAAAAGGAGAGGACATTGGATAGTAAACACTAGGATAAGGTTCATCTCCTTTGTTCCATTTTTGGCACTCTCCCATTTCGATTGACTTCACAAGATAAGATTGATTATTGAATTTCTATGCTACAATTTATATTTTTTAACTTTTCAACTTAAAATTGAAAAGAAAAAGAGTAAATATCGTTTTTGTCTCCAACGTTTTGGGTAAATCTTATTTGTGTCCCTAACGTTTAAATTGTCTTATTTGTATCCCTAACATTTGTAAAAGTGATTCAATGTTATCCTGCTGTAAATTACACATCATGAACGCTTTAGTTTGAGTTTTAAAAATCTCTTCTTGAAGTTAGAATACAAATGTCTGGGATAGAATCGATGATCTACTCCGAAAAATAGCTTATCAAAAGTTGAAACTAATTCCTACAACATTTACATAATTCACTTTTTTAGGGACATAATTGAATCTAACACAAATAGTGGGTATAATATTAAAATCGAACACATTCAAATTAGACATAATTGAGAATGAATGCATCCAAGTTAGAATAATTGAAAAATATAATCTGATTTGTTAGTATAATTGATAATAGAATATCATTGAATCACTTTTATAAACATTAGGGATACAAATAGAACGATTTAAACGTTAGAGACACAAATAAGACTTACCCCAAACGTTAGGGACAAAAACAATACTTTACTCAAAGAAAAATTATTGAATTTCTTAAAATTTATTGATTTTCAAGAATTTGTTTGAATTAAAAGGAAAAGAAATATTTTACAATCACAATATTTAAACTTTTAGAAAATATGCATATACCAACCGAAAAATCCAAACATATGATTTTGTCAAAATTTTTATACAATTCTTGTAATAGTTGAAAAAAAAAAAGAAGAATGCCTTCCATAATATATATAATAGAATGCTTTTCATTGTTTGTTTATTTTCGTCATAGATGCTTATTTATCAGTTTTTTTGGAGATGACAGATCTTTGTGAATATCAGTAAATATTAATTGCAAAAAAGTTTTAAAATATATAACAGAAAATAATAAATATAACACAATTAACCCTAAAGTTAAAATATAATATAAAAATCCATTCGTATCATTTTAAGGTTATTTTTATTAAATACACAATAAATATATTGAAATTTTAAAATATTTATTTTTTATTACAGACTTATTATATTGATGCCCTTAACAAGTGGTTTTAGAACACTTATTAATAATTTCTTAAAATATTTAACTTTTCTATTTTTTAGATTCATTGACAATTTAATGTATTTATGTACAAATTTTGTGGATATACTAAATTACTAATGAACCTAAAAGTAGTGTGTAAAGAAGAGAAATATTATGAGAATGATGGATCTTTCAATTTTCATTAATGTCCAATACAAACAGGATTTTAGCAATGCAAACCATCAAAAACTTTGTATAGACTTCCACACACAAAATTTTGGGCTCTTGGTCAATATGATATTTGTGCATCAGCTACCCCAACAAAAAATAATGACTCTTTTGGATCAGAGGGTTTACCAATAGGTTTGGATGATGGACATATATGTATTAAACACCCAATTAATGAATTATCGATATACCGGATCTCTTTAAGTTGGGCTCAACATCTGTTGGGTTTTATCAAACTCTTGATCCGGCTCCTGATATTTTTTTTCCGTGAGACAAATTAGCCCCTACGTCAATAGTATGTTTCTGGGGTTAACGGAACGTGAATATATGGCAAGTTAAGATGGTGATATGTCCGTTAAGTGCTAGCTTGGATTGGCATATTAATGAATCACCCAATCCGACCTTTGACAATTTTTGAAAAATATAATTTCGTGTTTTATCTGCACAGAACATGACCAACCCTAAACGCCTCTTCTTCCTTCCTTCTTTTGTAGAATCCTAACTGTCTACCACCATGAGCCATGAAGATCATTTTTCAGAAACTAGGGGTTGCACGCTGCGTGGTTATGATGTTGGCAAAGAGAGTAAGTGCTGCACCTTTTGGAAAACACATAACATCATAATTAAACTTTAAATTTTAATAGATAGATAGACAGATTTTAATGTAGATTATTCATTAAACATGTCAATATGAATTATATATTAATTTATCTAAAATTCAGATAGATTAGTTCATACCAAATAATTTCAAGGTATACTTGTTTAAACTCTTGCAAAAATTTAAATAAAACTATGTAACAAGTTAATGAAAATCTATGACCAATGGAACATTTTTGTGTATGCGTATATGTGGTGGAACAAAGACAAATATCATTTTTAAGAAGAGCATGTAAGATTCAAAACAGACATAATATTGCATTGCATTAGACTAAAATGCAAACTTATGAACAATAAGGAATCGAAGCATCAACCTCAATAAAACACCTAAGTTTTTTGGTCAAAATATACAGAGCATATTTGTTGTTATTGAATCCTAAGCCATGATCTAATTCAGCCCTTCATGCAAAATTTGAATATAAACTATACTCCAAATCATAAGTTTCAAAGCATGTTCAATAGCAGAGAGTGTGAATAAAACCAGCTTCAACTTGATCATACACATGCAATGGCAAAGAAAGTGAGTAACAAAGCTTACTTCTCAACAGACAATTTTTTCGTCACGGTACCGTCAAAACGCCGTCAATAATTCCGTCGGGAGCACTGTCTTCCTCCAAGTGAAGGGTCTTCAACGAATTTTGGAAGGGAGAGAATTAGGATTTTTGTAATTTTAGAGAGTGAAAGAGGGTTTTGTGTTATCACATATGGATCTTCTTTTTTTAATAAAATTGTTAGGGACCAGATTAAGTGGCCCATTAATCTGTGCATCCAGGTTGGCATTTAACTGACATATCATTAACGTAAACGTGTTACGTAGACATGGTCAATTAACTCTAGAGACAAATTATTAATGGAAGGACTAACTTATTTAACGGAGTTAAAAAATAGGAGCTGAAAAAGAGTTTTTTTTTTTTTAAGGGATCTCGTTATCTTTTAATGTTATTATCAGGGCAGAATTTTTCCTCAAAAAAGAATAATTAATAGACACCAAACAATAAAAAAAGAAAAAATTTGAGTGTTCGGTGTTCCAGATACGATGGTATATTAAAAAAATGATAAAATAGACATTAATTTGTAGGATGAAATCTTAACGTCAACATATTAGTCATATAAAAATTCCATAAATGGAATGTGTGTATATTTCAAATTAGCTTTTGAGTTTGTTAGTATTGAGTTTATGATTATTTCTTTTTTGGTTAATATTTTTCGATCATATTTAGTTTCCAAGTTTTTATGATTTGGATAAAGTCAAAGTGTTTCGCCTATGAATTATATATGTTGTAATTTGCAGACTTTTCCAACTCCGGGACCAACTAAGTTTGCCGTTGTCGCAGTTGTCGTTTTCAAAACCAAAGCCACAACTTTGGACTGAGTCATTGTGTACTTGGCAATTAATTAAAGCGGCAGATAATTAAGCTCTCTATAC
>NC_029789.2:1101997-1107244 GCF_000816755.2 Arachis ipaensis | reverse complement strand
TTGGAATCTTTACATGGACATTGTAAAATTTATTTTATGGTGTGTCAACTTTTTTTTTTCTTTTTATCCTTTGCAAATCAAAATTATTAGAACATATTTAAAAATTTTGCTAGGTAAATAATAACACCACAAAACTCAGCCTTGTGTGCAATGTCTTTTTCTTTCTTGTAATGTTAGTTTAAACAGCAAGTACTCAAGGTACATACACATGTCCTGTTTTCCTTTCAAATGTTCATTATTAATATTCCCTTCAATGCATACAAATATATCCAGACTATGAACCTTTCAAAACTTGCTTATCGTCATTCTTCTTCCCTACTTTCACTCCAATTTCCTTTTTTTGTTTTCTCCCAAAAATCCGATCCCTTCGTACATTTTTCTTGTTACAAGCGAAAAATCAGGAGTTAATACTCAAATAAATTTTTTAAATTTAAATTTTGAGGTCGGATTCAATTTGATCATATTCTCAAAATTTTAATTGAATTAAATTGAATTTTAAAATGTATAATCATAATTCGGTATTAACTCTTGAGCTGATTTTTATTAACGACGTGTTGATTTGATATATTAACTTGCTGTTAGGGGTGTCCATGGATCGGATCCGATCCGCATATCCGCGGTGTTTATCCGAATCCGATCCGAAAATTGCGGATATGGATCCGATCCGCAAGGCTTTCGGATCGGATCGGATCGGATCCACACACTAATCGGATCAGATTGCGGATTTTGTGTTGGTATCCGCATATCCGCGTATCCGCAAAAATAAAGAAATAAATAAGTAAAATATTCTTTTTATGTTTTATTTTAACTAATAATTATCATATATGTTAAATTATTTTAATTTATTATTCAAAAAAAGTATGTTTAATATTATTTTAAGAGTAAACATATTTAAAAGAATAGAAAAAATAAATTTTATTGATATTTTTTTAATAAAAATAAGTTTTTAAAAATATTTTTGTGTTTTGCGGATATATCCGATATCCAATCCGATCCGATCCGCAAATGTGCGGATCGGATCGGATCCAACCTTAAAAACTGCGGATATTGGATCCGATCCGATCCGATGATTTTAGTGCGGATCGGATTGAAATTTTAGTCATATCCGATCCGATCCGATCCGCGGACACCCCTACTTGCTGTAATTTAAATTCCTCGTTCAAGTTTCATGTGATCTAGACCTATGAACTTTCAGAAGCTTAGCCATTACTTGTAGAACCCCAAAATTTTCAAACTGAACTTGTTATTGTCGTCTTCGTAAGGATATTAGCGAACCAATCAAATTTATAGAAGGTCTACTACATCTCAGTCACTTGAAATCTAGATAATAAGTCTAAATCTTGATAAATTAACGTGTAAAATTAACACGCCGTTCACGTAAATTAGTTCAGAGACTAACGCGAGTTACTGTTATAAATTTTGGGATCCAAACTGAGTCAATTATAATTTTAAGGATTAATTTGAGTTCAACCTAAAATTTCAGAGACAAATTGAATATTAACTCAAAAAGTAAGTGTGTTTCACACCAATTAATTAGTTTATTAACATTAAAAATAATAATATGTATTTCTTTGAGCTTAATCACTACAAAAAATTATCGAAATATCGACCAATTATGATGATTTTTAAAACCTTGGTCGCTAATTAGAAAATAGCAACCAACTTCGGTCGCTAACCGTTAGCGACCGATCTTCAACCAATGCTACCAAACTAGTACAAAACGATATTGGTTGCTAATAAAATCGGCGACCAATTTTTCGGTTACTAAATTGGTCGGTGAAAAAATCGGTTGGTAAATAGTGTTGAGTTAAGAAATTAACAAAATTAATCAGTGATGACAAACATTATTTTTGGCAAAATAAATAATTAGAGTTGTTTAACTAATAAATATACATTGCTAATTATTTATGTTATGCTGCAGGCCATAATTCAATTTAAGCAGCCCAAGTTGAATGAATGACAAAACAAGGCTAATGGGCTGAATGGTAAGTATAAATAGATCAAACCCAAGCCATTCATCTCAAACAAATTCATCAAAGAAGCATAGCAAGGCACCACGGGCTAAAGAGAGAAGAACCCGATCCAAGCCCAATTTTGTTTCAGCAAACAATTCCCTCCATCTTGCTCCAACTAAAGCAACGTTCCGAAGAAGTCAAGGGATAGAGTGGCTGTACTGATGACCTTCATTGATAACCTTCAAAATGATGAAGATGCTGCCACTGATGTTGAAGAGGATGCTGTTTCGGAAGGGAATGGTTCTGATGCCTAGGAGTTGTCTCATAAAAACTGCTGCTGCTCTCTTTTTGTCTCATGATTTCTGCTTCTTTTGCTACTTTTGAACTGTTTCATTTTGGATAACTGTAATAACTCTGGATACTACTGCACCTTTGGTCGTTTAGTTCGCACTTAGAAATGTGTTCTAACTCTTTTCTGCAGGATACAAGACTTTGCTTTTGTTGATCTTGTTTATTATCCACCCTTGATGACAAAAGGGGGAGTAATAGTAATAGCAATAGGACCCTAGTAACTTTTTTGGGATTTTTGCTGCATCCATACTTGAGTTTGCATGTTGAATAATCTTTGTTGCATTAATACTTGTTTTCACATGCTAAATCTGTTTGCTGATGGTAATAGTTTGATGTTGGGCTGATTATGATATGTTGCTATCTGATTCGGACCCTGATGTATTAAAGTTCTATTTTGGCCATTTAAACTATCACTGTTTGCTATACTCTTGGTTGGTACATAGCATCTGTTTAGTTCCATATAAGTATATGTAAACAGGAAAGAAGAGAAGAGCATAAATTCAGGGGGAGCTAACCTTGAAAAGGAAAGGGGGAGTAACATAAAAGCAAATGACAAAAATCAAAGGGAGTTTTCTAAACCTGACTCAAACTCATTTCCTTTTGATAATTGCTTAAATCATGTTTGTCATCAAGGGGGAGATAGATCAAACCCAAGCCATTCATCTCAAACAAATTCATCAAAGAAGCATAGCAAGGCACCACGGGCTAAAGAGAGAAGAACCCAATCCAAGCCCAATTTTGTTTCAGCAAACAATTCCCTCCATCTTGCTCCAACTAAAGCAACGTTCTGATGTAGGTTGCATAGCACAAGGCAACCGAACCAGGATACATGCTGGTGTTAGCCTTTCTCTTCTCTGCTGTGTTCTGTTTTCTGATATTCATGAGACAAAAATAAATTGTCTCATAAATTTCCGCTGCTAAGTTACAACAAAATCAGAATTGCAAATCTGTTTTAAAAGGGGTAACAACAGTAATTAAAAGGAAGGCATAGATTCAACCCCCCTTCTCTAAGCCTACCACAACCTTCAAATAGCAACCAACTATTCAGTCGCTAAATCAGTCGCTGATGTCTCATTATAAAATCTAAAATTAATCGCTGTTACTGATTTTTTAATTATAGATTTTTACTAATTTCACATATACCATTATTAAAATTCGATTTTCATAAATAATTATATTTCAACAAAATATAAAAAATATCAAATAGAGATCAATTTTTTAAATAAATATCTTGTAAGTACCTACAACCAAACGTGTTGGAAGAGGATGCCATCGAGTGTGTAACTGCTTTGAGAGTGATTTGGAACCTCATGCGCGTGCTTCAGCTATAGTTGCAAATTGAAACAAGGTGAACAAACAGTAAGAAAACAAATCAAGAACATACAAATTAAGAAATCGAGGCGTTTCTTGGTTTTGGAAACCTGATTCTCTTTCGTTGGATGTTCGAGATTGAGAACGGAAAGTGATGGCTCGCTGGAAAATCTTGTTATTTGTTGACATGTGTATAAACCTTAACTACCAGATCTGGATGGTGATAAGACGATCTGCGAACTCAGATGACGCCAACACCGCCGGAATCTCAAAGAAGAAGGCGACGACGCCAAGACCTCAGAAAACGACACTGCAATCAGAAGATGATAAAGACGGCGCTGCGACGAAGAGACGACAATGGTGTGAGTAACTCAGAAGACGAAGAAGACGGTGCTGTGCTTCTGGCGTGTAACTCAGTAACTGAAGGGAGAATATGAGAATGGTGTGGTGAATTAGGGTTGGTGACGGTAATTTAGTAACTATTTTATTTTTCTAAATTAGCGACTAATTTAGTGACTGATGAGTTTATAGCGACCAAATAATTTTTCATCATATTTTTTTATCGGTTGCAAAATCGGTCGCTAAATTAAAAATTAGTGATCGATTTTGTGACCAAGAGTCCCAAAGATGGTACTTCTTTATTTTGGTTGCTAATTCGGTCACTAAATTAAAAAATAGCGACCGATTTTAGCGACCAACTTTATCCTGATTGTATAAAAAAGTAATCGGTCGCTAATTCGATTGCTATTAGTGACCGATTTAACGACCACTGCCTTAATGACCAAATAAATTTTTACTAATTCTCTATTGGTTGCAAAATCGATCGCTAAATTAAAAATAGCGACCGATTTTGTGACCAAGAACCCCAAAGACGTTATTTCTCTTGTTTTGGTTGCTAATTCGATTGTTAACTTAAAAAAATAGCGACCGATTTAACGATCAATTTTATTTTAGTTATATAAAAAACTTATCGGTCGCTGAATGTAATTAGCAACCGATTTAGCGACTAACTTTTCTCTAGTCCTAAAAATTTTATATCGATCACTAAATCAGTTGTTATTAGCAATCAATTTTTTAAGTCGTTAAAATTGGTTGCTATTTTAATAATTTTTTGTAGTGAATGAATATTTATGAGGATATTTATTCATTGTTTACTGAAAATTTTCTTATAACGACTAAAAATAACTAAAGTCTACGTCGTTAATTATAAAAGAAAGTTATCGCATGGGTTAACTTCCTTTGAATTAAATTTATTAAGTTGCATATTCAAATATGGTGTTCTATTATGGATTGATTCCATGTGCTAGCTAGCTAGGTACATGTAGGGAGACAAATACCACTAAAAATAATCTAAAAATACATGAGACACCATGTCATCACCATGAATTACGTACTTGCATACATTATCATTTATTCATTTAATACCGTTTTCTCGAAGAGTACATAAATGTGACTATTCAAATATTTTGTTACGAGGAAAATAGAACTTGGGATGAAAAATTGAAAAGAAATCGCAGAAAGAGTAGTCATGGAGATTATCTATTACAAATGTGATCCACCATAAGCCCATATGAAGATGAAGACTTGCCGGCACAAACAAATTGGGATGGAATAGGGAGAGAGTGAGTAT
>NC_029789.2:1090095-1101992 GCF_000816755.2 Arachis ipaensis | reverse complement strand
AATAGTATGGATAGATAATATTTTAAATTTTTTAACTTTACAAAATGTGATAACTATAATGAAAAATTTTAAACTTTATAAAAATGCATTGTGTACATGCCCAAAATTTATATTAAATTGTGTGTCGAGCACGAATTATAACAATTGTTTGCTACACTAAATCATTGGCATCCATTCTTGTGGCATGGACGCATGGTAAACCGTTGTAACATGACACAATTTAGTATACAAAAATGTTTGGTAATAAAAAAAAAATCAACAAAAAACAGTCATAACTTGCCTTATTTAGCATTCATTAATTGTTGCGACAATTAATTAATGTTAAATAAAGTAAGTTTTGGCTGTTTTTTTTTGTTTAGCTAGCATTAGTGAAGGAATGTACTTTCCTATTACATCGTTGATTTACTCAAATGACACCACCTACTAAATTGTGGTAAAATACAACGATGTACATGCATGAAAGAAAAATATAAAAATACAATGTAATTAATTTGAAATAATGAGGACATTCACCTAAAATTTTATTCTAAACAATTTATTTAGGTGATTTATCCAAATTTTTAACTACTAAAAATAAGAGATTTCAATTTCCACCTATAACGAAAGAATTTTAATTTTTTCCTCTGATCTCTCAACCTCATAAAATGCATTTGATAGGATATTTTAAAAATACAACTAATATTGATAGTTCAACCAAATAAAATATTCTTAAATTAAATGAAATATAGTTACAATGTTTAAGTTTTCTTATATTAAAAATACATGAAATTTAAAAATATCCCATCGAAAGATATCTTAAATTTTATTATTTTACTCTTAAAATATACTATTAACTATTTTTTTAATAAAAGACAAATTAGTTTACCTTAGTCATGCAACACCTTAAAATTAATTGATTATGTTATGTGTACACTAAAATTAGTTATTAGTATAAAATATAAATATACATTAAAAATAAAATTAAATCACACATATATTTATATACAAATTTATCGGTGTCTAATTTTAATGTAAGAATAATAGTTTTGAAAATCAATACATAGTCAAAGACGTAGTAATTGACTAAGAGTGAGAGCATAACAATTTAATAATTTAAGAAGGCCACTTAGCTTGTTAATTCTTAAAAAAATTTAATTAATATGTACCTTTTAAGAAAACACATTAAGATTATTATTAATAAAAAATTAACATTTCTTATTGAATAAATACATAATAAGTATATTTTTGAATTAATAATATTAAGAGAGTGTTAAAAGCTTTGTGAAATTAGAAGAGAAGAGATGGTAAGATGGTGAGTTAGGTGCATATAACTAGGCACGCACATTCCCACCAAACTACATTTATAATGGGTTGAAAGTTGAAGAAACTCCAATACGTTCCCCCTTTGTTTTGACCCTTTGACCCCATGAGCCTCCTCTTTTTATATTAAGAGCTTAATATTGTGTGAATAATAAATGAAATTAGAGAGAGAAAGGTGCGTGCGCGTGTCAATCTCCTAAACGACAACTACCTCCTTCCTACCTATCTACCCTCCACACTCTTTGAATGCCCTTCTCTCTCTCTATAAATCAATCTACACCTTCTTCACATAACCCCCTCTTTTATTTTCCACTCAATCGCCGATTAAGATCATAAGATGGCACCCTCATTCGACCACACCGCTCAAACCGTTTGTGTAATGGACGCTTCGGCCCATTTGGGCTTCGCCCTTGTCCACACACTCCTTCATAGGGGCTACACCGTTCATGCCTCCTTTCAAACACAAGGTATGTAAATGGGATTATTCTTACTATATATTTCCTCTTTTTATCTTAATTAATTACTTGTTAATTAGGGGAAGATATGTTGAAGGGGATTTCTACTGACCCAAACAAGCTTAAGATATTCCGCTCAGACCCATTTGATTATCAAAGCATCATGGATTCCCTTAAAGGCTGCTCTGCTTTGTTCTACTCTTTTCAACCTCCTTCTGATCAACCTGATTATGATGTAAGCAAGCAAGCAACCTCCTTTATTATATTATATTATTTTTTTTCATTTATTTATAAGATAGAGTTAATGCATGCAGTTTCTGTTGGGGAGGTTGTGGTTGGGTGAAAATACCAGCAGTGTTTGTTTGCGTTAGTCTTTAAACTTTGAGATATAATATAGCTTCCATTTATTGTGGTAGGCATCATTTGCCTGAATTTTCCCAACTTACTTCTTCTTCTATTCCATCGCAACTCTAATTTCCCCACCCAACGCTTAAGATTATGACAACTAAGCATTCGGGTAAGGATATAGGAGTAATATCCTTACTCCAATAACTATCCAATCATATCATTGCCTCTTATACTAAAATATTAGTAATCATGATGGAAAATTTGGTAGGCTCCCGCGCAATATGGAACACATGCAATGGCTCTAATCTCATTAAAACATGACTGCTTGATCATCTCTATTTAAATCGTATAGGTATTATGATTCTTTTTGGTGGTGCTAGTTTTTGTAAATTTTAAATAGTAACCAGTGGATTAATTAAGAGAAAATTAAACCACATTAATATTCTTTAAAATATTTTTACTTCCTTCCAAGTTTGAAAGTAAGCAATAAACGAATGAGTCGACCATCCAACCAAATTAATTTGGCAAAAGAAAGTTGTCAAAAATTGTAAAAAAAAAGAAGCTGTAAATACGGTAGAAATTGAATTGAATTGATGAGTTGTCATGTACGCAGGAATACATGGCTGACGTGGAGGTAAGGGCTGCACACAACGTGCTTGAAGCTTGTGCACAAACAGAAAGCATTGAGAAAGTTGTTTTTACATCCTCAGCCACCGCTGTTGTTTGGAGAGAGGATCGTAAAAGCATGGAACTTGACTTGGACGAGAGGCATTGGAGCGATGTCAATTTCTGTCGTAAATTCAAGGTATGTATAGTGTCTACACCTTAGCTTCTAGACAAAAGAGAATTATTTTCCATCTAGAAGCAAAACTACATGACTACGGTTTAAAGAGTATAAAAAATATTTCTACAATCCCGCTAGTTGTATCAACAGTATTTCTATCAATTTCTGTCAATTGTCTTTATAAATATATTTTCTGGATGTGTCTCTTTATATATATATTTAAAATATAATAATTAATTATTGTTGACAGTAAATTAGTAGATAATTCAAAAATTTTGGACAAATAATTAAAAAGCAGAAAATACATTTTAGTCAGTTGGTGTAAAAAAACGTAAATTAGGAATTGTACAAAGTTGAAAAGTAGGGAAGTGAGGAATTGAAAAGATGGAAAAAGAAAAGTGATAATTAATTAATTAATGAATAGTTGATATCTGTGAAACAGTTGTGGCATGCAATGTCAAAGACGATGGCAGAGAAGACAGCGTGGGCCCTAGCAATGGACAGAGGGATGAATATGGTGTCAATCAACGCAGGTCTTTTGATGTCTCCTGATCTCTCCATCAGCAATCCTTACCTCAGAGGAGCCGCTGAGATGTACGAGGATGGTGTCTTTGTAACCGTTGATCTTCCTTTTCTCGTCGACGCACACATCTGCGTCTACGAGGATGTCTCATCCTACGGTCGTTATTTGTGCTTCAATCATATTATTAACACCCAAGACGATGCCCTTCGCCTCGCCCGCATCTTGACCCCTGATGCTGCTTCTTCCTTGCCTCAAAGGTTACTCACTTTTTCATTTATAAAATATTTTATTTAATTTGCCTTTTACGTTTTTGGTCACTTTGACTTTTGTATTTTAGTGTAGCATCTCAGGTGACATATTTGACTAAATTTTTTTTTGTGCAGAGAGGAGTGTGGGAAGAGTTTTATAGAGCAGAGAATAAGCAACAAGAAGCTGAACAAGTTGATGGTCGACTTTGAGGCTTGAATTATGAATGATTTTTGTTGGAAACCAAAGAGAAAATACATACTGTGTGTACAATGTTACCATGTTAATTATTAGTAGAATTATTTGTTTGTATGTATGCCCCCATGTCCCCATGAGTCACAAAATGAATTTATCTCATTCAATTCTTTTGTTTATGGCTTTATATTTTCTTATTTTTGGAAGAAAAAAGTAAAAAATTGTGTTAAATAATTGGAAATCATCAACTTAATTAATGATTAAATTATTTATAGTTAATTAAAAGACGAAGTTAATTTGTGTATATATACTGATGGTATAAAAATATTTACACTACAAACTAATAGATTAAAGAAAAATATTATCAAACCAATGAGCTATACCTCAAATTAGGGCTGGAAATGAGTCAAGCCAGCTCATGAGTCAGCTCGAGCTCGACTCGTTAACAGCTCGATAAGCTAAGCTCGTGAGCTGGTGAGTCAAGCTTGAGCCTGAAATTGAGCTCATAAATTAAATGAGTCGAGCTTGAACTTGGATAAGCTCAGCTCATTAGCTCGTGAGCTGGCTCGATTATATATATATTATAACAATTTTAATTATTTAATATTTATATTTATTTTTTACATATAATTTTAATATAGGACATAAATAAAAAATTTATAATTTATTGATAGATAAACAATATATAAAATTGATATTTTCAAATATTTTTAAAAATATATAAGTTATAATTTATTGATATAAAATTATAGATTATGTATTTATGTTTCTCTTATTTGAGCCAGCTCGTGAGCTCGAGCCAGTTCGTGAGCTTTTGGTGAGCCGAGCTTGAACTTAAGAAATAAGTTCGATTGTTAATGAGTCGAGCCGTGAGTCAAGCTCAATTTTCGTGAGCCGAGCTTGAGCTTGGTCTAGCTCGGCTCACTTCCAGCCCTACCTCAAATGGTATACTCTCTAAAGTGGTCGGATTCAACGACAGATGACACTTATTCAAATAAGTAACTGTCTCCTTAAATCTCTCACCCACTTCTAGAAGAGTGATTTTAACTGTCTTAAGATAAATGAACAGTTATTCACAATTAGAAGTGAAACTATCTCAACGGTGGTAACTTAGCCTTCGGAGTGCTTTGCAGATATCATCTCCCATTTCTTGAAACACACAACTCGAACGGGACTCTTTGACGCAGATTAAGTCGAAAACCACCTTTTATTTAGATTTGGGCCTTCCTTTTTAGCCTAATTTACATCCGATTTCAGGTAACCCACGGAATAATATATATGCACAACCCTCGTTATAAAAAAATCAATCTGTTAAATAGTGATAGTACACCATCATATTCATTGGACATTCATCCTGTAAGAGAAATATTAGAAAACTAATAGAAATTATTTTTAATTGGTAGTTAACAAATAATATAAAAAATGTAAACTAAAAATATATTATTGGATTGCTAAATTAAAGGTATTAGACTAATAGTTAAATATACTCATCAACAATAATAAATTCAGCTCGTACTCAATTTTTTTTCATCTTCCAATTACTACTCGTCCAAAAAGTATACTTTAAAAACATAATAAAAAGGAATATTTGATTAACAATTATTAAAAGAGTAACTCCTTTTACCTTTTTTTTAACATGTACCCCATATAAAGGGAAAAATTAAGTAAATCTTAAATAGAAATAGCATGCGAGTTATTTTGTTGGGCCCAATTAAGTTGAATTTTGATGTGGCTACTAGGGTAACATTAAACTAAAATAAAATAAAACAAGTTGATGGCGTGACATAATAGAATGTGTTGGTGGAGCAAGCACATGTGGTTGAGTATGAGAAAATTAAATGACCCATCAAAATGCATGGTAGAGCAGAAAGCAACTGCAACCAGGAGACTCTCGAGTGGACCAACACAAAGAACCTTAGCTGGCTTATAAATTCATAAGTCGGATCGGTCGGTGGTGGAAAGCAGAAAATCTAGAAGATGAAGAAGAAGAAGAAGAAGGACTACTAGCTAGTTCCTATGGTTAAATTAAATATAGTTGGCAAAATGAAAGCTAAGACCGTGGTGGCATTGCCATTATTATTGCATAAATGCGAATGCAATTAAACCAAAAATTAAAGCCCTTTGCTATTTATTATTGGCTACATAACTTGCCTCAACACTTCGCAAAGTAAAATAAAGATAATGGCAATTAACACTACCCCAGCTAAATCCAGATAATAATAATAATAAGAAAAAATATAGGTAACCAACTTTAAATCAGCCAAAAATAAAATAACTTAATTAATTATAAATATAGTAATTAATTTTATTTAGTTATGATTTAAAATATTGGTTATTAAATGTTTTACCACATTCAAATTAGGAAGAGATACGTTCAGTATCATTGCAACTTGAATCACAGAAACTGATTTAATTAACTTCCGTCTCTTCATCCTCCTTCTCTCTCCAAATGCCTAAAACATGATAAATCAGAAAATAGATTCATAACCATCCAATTTACAAAGAAAAGAAACATCCTAATACCTAGCATAAACACCATCCACGTAGAGGTTTTGGATTCATCTAAAGGTATTTGGCTGGTTTTTGGCTGAAACTATCTTAGTTCCAGGCATTATTGTAATAATAATAATAATAAAAATACAAATAAAATAGTATGTAGAATGATTTTATCTAAGTTATTTTTATGATCAAGTAAAAGTTGTGTATGAGTGTCTCACATATTGATTTGAGGCATAGTTTTCATCGTTATTAGATAAAATATAAAATCAAATATGTCCATGCAAAAAATATATTTCTTAAAATATATAGTGGAATCGAAGAACATGATTAAATTGAGTTGTGCAAAATGCGATGAATGTTGGTAGGTTGACCATATACCATTTTTTTTCAATCAGCATTTGCTGCGAGCTTCTTCTGCCAAAAGTAGTTTATCAAATGTTTTTTCTTTTAAACAATACGTAGTTGGGTTTAATTTTCAGCCACCTAATAAATTTGTTCCGCGTTGAATGATCGACTTTTCTCTTAGCTTCTTCCTAAAATTGAATGATGTATTTATTGAAAAAGGTCAACTAATGAAACTACAGCATGGCATACTTCATGATTGTTGCTGGAAGCAGAGATGCAGATCTTACGTTGCTGTTTCATTTAATTTTCCTTCAGCCAAGTAGTTAATTAGTCGTTTCATTTCTTTATCATACATCTTAATTTGATGAGAATAATGTGAATCGGAATATTCCCTAATAATACTATACTGTTTTTCATTAATTTGTAGTTCGTTGATAACTGAGAATTATATAATGTAAGATTGTGCTATTTTTTTCCGTTTTTCTTTTCTGCTTAGTCATGTTTTGAAAATAATACTTACGATTTGAAGTGTTTAACTATTTTTCTGGGGTACATATTAATCATCTGAACCATTAATTCTTCGGTTCTTCCCCCTAAACACATCAACAACACTGTTCAGCTAATTCTCTACATATGTTCATTGAGTTGACTTCCAGCTGCAATTATATTAGGAATAGATTCACATGGAAAAAAAAATACATCTTTTGAAGAGAATTGATACTCATTTAAGAAAAACAATACATCTTATGAAGGTTGCTTTGTCTTTTTTTTTTTTTCATGATATTTCTTAACTTGGTATGTTAAGGAATAATCAGTGGTAAATCAGAGTTTTATTTAATAGTTTGTAGTTGACTAATGAACTGCCGCATATTAAAGACGTGTTCACTTACTTATAATCCCACAAGTTTTTTTTTATGGAAAAGTATAGGGTACCAACATATTATCTGTCAATTTATTGTCAATAATAATTAATTATTATATTTTAAACACATATATAAAGAGACACATCCAAAAAATATATTTATAAAGACACTTCTATTAAACACAGCTATAAAAAAGACACTTTTATTAGACACTTCCATTAGATACAGCTATAAATAAGAGTTGGCAGAAGTTGACAGAAATATTGTTGGTAATGTAGCGGGATTGTTTTTTTATTCATATGGGGCCTAGGCCCGTTAAGCTGACAAGTTATTTACTAAAACATAGCTCAAGGTTTTGCAAGTTCTGACGGATCTTACATTGGGCTATGTCTGTAGGACACTCGAAGAACCATGGGCCATTAAAGTATTTTAAAGAAAATTGGGCCGAGGGCTTTGACCAATCTCTAAGATGGACTGAACCCATTCCAGCGTTTTTGTTACCGTGGTAAAGAAAAGAAAAGAGAAGCCTCTACGAACCATGATGAAAAAATGATTTTCTGTTTTCGTTTGCTTTTGGTCATATGATTTTTCTGCTCTTAAAACCCAAAAAAGAAAAGAAAATAGAAATAAAAAGCAGAAAATCATATGACAGGAAAAAAAAAAGGAAAATCATCAACAAATTGTTCATGGCAGAGGGAGCAAGGAGTTAGTACTACAGCACTCCTAAATAAATCCTAATACACTATAATTGCCATTTGCCATCCTCGAAAAAAGATATAAAAAAAAAATTTTTTTTTGTCGCACTAAAAATGCTAGTAATAAATAGTTCGTCATGTAATGTAGTTACTAGTTAGTTACATTTGTATCTGAAATTCCTATGAAAATAAAAATCTAAGAAGAGGTTGTGTAAGTAATAATATCTGTTATGTCTTGGTCATTACAAGACAATGCCATTATTTCGGCAAATCTTACTAACACATGCCTTTGAAATTCAATCCATTTTGGGATTTGAGAAGCAAGCTACTTCTGTCCCTAGATCTAATCCAATTCATACCATCTTCTTCTTCTTCTTCTTCGTCATTCATAAAATTCTTAAATTTCATCTCTTTCGGATACTCCTAGGACTATCACTAACACTAGAATCATTTCTCTCACCTAACACACACTAAACTCAACCCACTTCTCAGCTTGTCCTCGTTTTCCGTGAAATTAGGGTTTTCCGATCCCCATTCCCGGCGATGGATTACAGCCGAGACGGCGACGTCGTTCAAATCATCGCCGGCGCCGCTAATGACCCTTCCGTCTGGGCAACCGAAGAGGACTACAAATTCTGGAACAACGACGGTGACAGCACGCCTTCCAATTCCGGCGGAGGAAGCGGGTACGACCAGAGGAAGAAGGCAAGAAGCTCTCAGGACAACAACGCAACGACGTCGTCGAGCAACAACAATAGCAACAGGGCGAAGGCCATAGGGAAGATGTTCTTCAAGACCAAACTGTGCTGCAAGTTCCGTGCCGGAACCTGCCCTTACGTCACCAACTGCAACTTCGCCCACTCCGTCGAAGAGCTCCGCCGCCCTCCACCCAACTGGCAGGAGATCGTCGCGGCTCACGAGGAGGAGAGGGCCAACGCTGGCTCCGACACTGTTGTTCCCGCCAGGGAGGAGTTCCAGATTCCCATTTTGGGGTCTTCCAATTACTCCGGCGAGTCGCAGCGGTCTTACAAGGGTAGGCATTGCAAGAAGTTCTATACAGAAGAAGGGTGTCCCTATGGGGATAGTTGCACTTTTCTTCATGATGAGCAATCCAAGTATAGAGAGAGTGTGGCTATAAGCTTGGGCCCTGGTGGCTATGGTGGTGGAGGGGGTGGTGCCGGTGGAGGAGGGGGTGGTGGAGGTACTGGAAGTGGCGGTGGTGCCAGTGCTGGTGCTGCTGCTGGTGCTGGTGGAGGTGGGAATGGGAATGGGCCTAATTCGAAGCCTTCGAATTGGAAGACGAGGATTTGTAACAAGTGGGAGATGACAGGGTATTGTCCCTTCGGAAACAAGTGCCATTTTGCTCATGGTGCAGCAGGTATGGTTTCAATTCCCTTCTTTTCATTTGCAAACTAGGACTTGAATAATGGCTATTTAGTGCAGTGGAAGTTTGGAATAATCGTTTTATTTAATTTGTCTTAGAATTGGAAACTCATAAATGCTGTGTGTTGTGGTGGTCACATATCTCCGTAGGTTTTCTTTCAATTGACATGCTTATTATCAGAGACTAAAGCTTATGTTAGGTTCCTTCTAAAATGAAAACAGGGTAGTATGTGACATCCTTATAGCTCTTAGGTAGATGTTCAGTAGTAGAAATTGATCGAAACTAAACACTTTTGGCAACTTCTGCATACATAGTGGAAGCAAAGTCGATGAAAAGCGAAACTTCATAAAAATATATGCATGCTTTCTTGTCTGTTCCTTTCAACTCTTCATAAGTGAAGTTGAACCTATACAAGAAGAAACTGATTCGGTTTAGAACCATGCACTAGGTTTCTTTCAACCATGACAATAGCCTCTTTCAAGTTGCATATTATGCTTGGAGAATGCAACAATAACTTCAAGAAACAGGAAATGAAGTAGATAAACTATTTTGAGAAACCTATTTTCTACCTTCCTTACATAAGGGATATTTTTCATGATACTGAGAATGGGGATTAAATTTAAACAAGGTACCACAATTATTAATAATTAGATGGCATAAAATGTTTTCAACTTCACATTTTGGAATTAGCAATAAATAAATAAGAGAGTCAAAATCAGCAGTCTGAATCAAAAGCTAACATTTTGCTAAAGCTAGGCAAGTTTCAGGAAAAAATGCAAATGTGTGTGAATAACTGTTGGAAAAGACAGTATTTTGCCCAAGTTTTGCTCCCTTCAATATATATTCTATCATCTGATGGCTTTCCCTGAGTCTTTGTCCCTGTTAAGTTCTGTGATTGCTTGTGTGTGGAATTGGTTAGAGAATGAAATTTGCAGCAATTAACTTGAGGGTAGGATGAGTCTTGAGCTCATCCTTAAGGTTAGTGTTGTTATGTTGAGGCCTGGGTTCATGAATATGCTAGTTATCGTCTTCTACGCACAAATTCAACGAATGCCTGCAGTAACTTTTTGTGGCACTGAAATGCTCCTCTGTATTATTAATGGTTGCAATAGAATTTCTCAATTTCAGTGTCAATCACACTACTTGTCCTTGAGTGTAACTACATTGCATTTAAGAACATTTTGTCTGATGCTGGCACATAGCAACTTAATTACTCTCTAACACTGGTTCTGTCAAAATTGTATCTAGCAAGCCACCTACATGGAAAAAAGTTTGACTCTGGTGTTATGACCGCAGAATTGCATCGGTATGGAGGTGGGCTTGTAGAGGGAGAAAGTAGAGACCCTGCTTCTGCTGCTGCTCCCGACGCGAAGCAGGGAGGCGTACCTTCAAAATCTCCTGCTGATAATGTGGTTGCATCAGTTACCCCGGTTGCGCATTCGGATTCGATGTATCACATGGGAGTTCCTTCACAAAGGCCTACGATTGTGCTTCAGAGGCCTGGACAGAGAGCGCACCAGAAGTGGAAAGGTCCTGATAAAATCAGTAGAATATATGGTGATTGGATTGACGACATTGAATAGAGTAGAGTGGCAATCCATGCCTTTGTAACGTGAAAAATAATGGAACAGGACTCGAATGATCCTATGTATTACCATGAAACCGAGTATGTAATGTGATGTGATAATGTATGTTTATGTTCTTGTTGGAAGAGGAAAGAAAAGAAAGAAAAGTGAAAGAACCTTGTTTATGCAAGGATTTCCATTCGTATAATTTTTTCGTTCAACTAAACATATTCGAGAAATCACATGTAGGGGGACCCTGCCTAACGGGTTTATACAAGGGAAAATCTTCTCAAAAGGTCTTTCACTGTCACCAAACAATGGTTATAGGACCCCTTATGGTATAAAATATAATATATGTACACGTATTATTTTTAGTAGCTAAATAAATAAATTATATTTTTATATAAAATATTTTTGGTATTTTTTTTTGAGTAGCTCTTTTTTTAATATGGTGACTAGTTCTAGGGGTGTTTAAATCTAAACCGATCCAAATTAAACCGTTCATTCAATCCGATTCAAATTGAAAAATAATTAAAACCGCACTAATTCGGATTTGGTTGGATTATATTTTTTGTAAACCGCTGGATTGGATCGGATTTCGGATCTACTTTTCATAACCGATTCGATCCAATCCAATCCAAACCGCACAATGTGTTATAATATTATTATTTTATTATTATATTTACAATTATACTT
>NC_029789.2:1085681-1090002 GCF_000816755.2 Arachis ipaensis | reverse complement strand
ATTTTTCTATTATTCATGTATTATTATTATTTAATAAATATTTTATATTCAAAATGTTATTTATTTATTTATTTTAACTAACATATAATTTTATTTCTATTGTTATTTCTATTGTTATGTTATCATTGTGTTTTTAAGATATTGTTAAGACTTGTTATGTGATTGTTGATTATTTAAAATTTGATGTTGAGACTTGATATATGTATTTAATTTTTTTATTTAAAAAACCGCAAATCCAAACCGCTTGTAATCGGATCGGATCGAATTGAATTTTCAAAAAGATTTCATCCAATCCAAACCACACTGCACATAAATTAAGTGTTCGAATCGGATGACTTTTTTTCTTAAAACCGAACCAAACCGCACCGCAAACACCGAGTGACTACTCCGGCGTATGTTATAAAAGAGTTATTTTATTTAAAGTGTGATTATATATATAAAAGAGTTATCATGAAAAGATATTTTTTGACATCTTCAGCAGACTAGTTCCTTTTAATACGTGTGTTGAGACATGGAGGCAAAAAGTGTTGTTATTTTATATCCTAAATTAGTTATGGAACATTAAGGGTTGTGGTTGTTACAGGTGAGAAAAGTAATGGTGCATATATTAAATGAAAATAAAATAAAATAAAAGGAAAGAAGGTTGATCATATTCCACGTTTGCAGTGCTGAAAGTACTCTCATCCATGCAAGAGAGGAGAAGGAGAAAGAGCATAACAAAGCAACATCATTCATTCCTTTTGATTTCTTTTCATCCATCCATGCAAATAATGCAAATGTTACTATGTCGTCTTCTTCGTCTTCACCATCATCAGAATCAGATCACAGAGGAGGAACAGCAGCATCAACAGCATACAACACACCACCAATACTCGTAGCTCTCGTCCTCATCGTCCTCGTCATCTGCTTCGTCTGCTTCACCCTCCTCTACTTCTGCCGCTGCTACTTCGTCAGCATCATCCACACCCTCGCCTTCCACCGCTCCCCCTCTGCCAACGCAGCCACCACCACCACCGCCTCCGCCACCGCCAACACCATCAACAACGCTCCTAATTCCCCCTTCATGGGCCTCGACGCTTCCCTCCTCCACGAATTCCCCACCTTCCCTTATTCCTCCGTCAAGGATCTCCGCAAGGAGAAGAAGTACGCCCTTGAATGCGCCATCTGTCTCTTGGAGTTCGAGGACGACACCGTTCTCCGCTTGCTCACCGTTTGCCGCCACGTGTTCCACCAAGAGTGCGTTGATCTCTGGCTTCAACGACACAAGACCTGCCCCGTTTGCCGCACTGATCTTGAAACCAGAAAGTCTTCTGCTTCTTCGATTACTCACGATCACGACAGGCAGAGTGCTGCTGTTGGAGACGACGGTAATGGTGATGATGACGTCTGCATTGACGTCAAAGAAGGCGACGACGACGGTATTAACAGATTCTTGCGGTCGCATTCGACGGGGCATTCAATAGTTATGGTTAGAGAAGAAGGAAGAAACGACGAAGATGATGATAGGTATAGGTTGAGGTTGCAGGAGGATGCAGAGTTGAGAGTTGTTAACAATGATATGAAGAAGAAGAAGAATCACCAATACTCGAGAAGCTGCGAGAGTTACAAGGAGATGATGATGATGATGGCGGCGGCTAAGCCCCTTGTTCCGCCTTGTACTAACTGTGGTTATGTTGATCATCACACTCTCTCCGCTCCTTCTTCTTCTTCGCGTGTTGGTGCTAACTGATACTTGATTTAATTAATTTCTTAGTATATATGTAGCTATTTATGTATATTAGAATATTTTTCTTGTTAATCCGGTAATAAAGCCTTTAGGAGAATCATTTTTACTTAGCAATAGCAACTCATATTTATGTATACTCAATTTCAATCTTGTTCTTTTGCTTTTCAAGGTGGAATTGGAACATTTATGTTAATGTTGCAAATGTGAGAAGTGTTGAAGTTAGTCTCACATAAAAAAAAGCAAAAAAGAGTGAAGAGTTTATAAGATAAGAAATCCATTAACTTATTACCTTAAGATTTTGAGTTGGATGTGGTGTTTTATAAAGATAACAACATTATTAGATAGTTTCAATTACTATCAAAACATAATTCATCCACTTATTAGGATCATTTTTTAGACTAAATATATGGATAAAAGATGAAATGATAGGGGATTTCACTTCAGTCTTATAACACTAATTTCATTATCAGCATTAGGGTCTGTCACTGCCAATGTTTTTTCCAATTATTGATGTTATAAGAGATTGCTTTGACTATTTGAATGACACCATTTTTTAGCTGTATTTGTACTTCTGATGCAGTCTGATACCATTCGTGGAATTAAAGCTGTCACTACTTTGAAGAAGCATTTAATTGAGGATTCAAACTTGATATATGCTTTATCTCCATCTTTAATTATAAATTATAATTTCTTTCAATAAATTTTATGCAGGAAATATATCCTGACAAAATTGGTAAACTTGTTTGCTGATATCCGATCCTCTGTGCATGCATTTTTGTTAGTCTTTCTATCTTTGCTTGTATTATTTATGTCCATATCTACCAACTACCGTTGGATATTAACAGTATTTCATATGTTGATGTTAATTTTGTTGCAAGCCATTGGCAGCTATAGAAATACTTTTTTGCCCCTCTGTGTTGATCAATTCAACTGATTTGGCAATTTCAATTTCATGGTATATTTTTAAGGTGAATAAATCAATTTATCTAATTTATTTTTAATAAAAATAACACAATTTAATTAATTATATATATTAAATTTTAATTATTAAAAAATATTTAAAAAAAAAAACGTTTTAGACGTCTTTATTATTGAAATAGTTGTCTATTTCTAATGCCTTGTAATAGTGTGATACCGGTTATTATAAACTATAAAGTGAATAATACAGGGTTTATTAACGTTGTTGATAGAACATAAATATCAAAGAGTAGCGGTCTACTTGCACATGCAATGATTCAATTGCATGTTATGATTAATTCAATTAAACTGTTACGGTAGAACTTTAAAATTAGGTCTAAGCTATGGTCGCTTCAATAATATCCTTTCTAGAGGCATATCAATCCATACAGATCGTAAACTAGATCATATCCACCAAATATCTATTCGAATTTTTTTTTAGTTCACCTTTTAAATACTATAAAAAAAACTTAATACGTATGTGTACAATGGGCTAGAGTTAAAAAATAAACATCACCTATATTATTCAAAATAACCATCCGGGTAACTAATTTTAGAGTTCACCAAGGATCGAACTCTTGACATTTCAAATTTAGAGCTCTAATACCAATTAATAACACCACTCATCCCAAAAACTTCAGCTGATGGGAAAAGATAACACTAATAGTTATATCTCTAATACTGAATCAGACATCCTTAAACCTCTATTGTATACATTGTACAAATATTTCATTGACTCCCTATACTTTCTCAAATATCAATCATGAGTAAAAAATCATCAACTATTGTTACAAATTTATATTTAACTGGTGAGTTCTAATCTCACCTGTGAAGCATAATCCAATTGAATTCGACTCAGGATTTACGAAGGAGTAGTTATAAGGTGGTATTATCTAGTATATAATATGAGCTAGTGAATTGGCAATTTCAAATTCTGACATACATTAGAAATTGTGAGTTATATATATAAGCTTGACGGCACATAAAAATTAACGATAGGCATGGATGTGGTTGCACATGCAATTGCATGTTATGGTCTGTGCACGGACATTGATAGATCATGAAAGAAACTCACAACTCATTGTTTGATAGTTGATAAAAACTTCATTTTCAAGAAAGTAGAAAGAGTAATATATTTATATTTATATATATAGAATGGGAGAAGAAGAATGTGGAAAATTGAATGACATGATTTCAAAATGTGAGTGCTTGCAGTTGCAGAGGTGAGAGAGATGTACTTTTTCCGTGAAGGGAAGGCTTTGCAAACCAGATTCACATGGTGAGATCGAGGGGTTCTGACACATTGGACCGTGGTCCAACCTCTCCTCTCAAAACTTCTCTCTCCTTCATATGTCTTCATCACCCACAAAACGCTATAAAAAGGGTATCTTGTTTTTCTACCATTTCTCTTTCCTTTCTTCTCTCTTCCTATCAAACCCTATCATTCTCATGCATCTTGTTAATTTCAATTACTTACTTTTGAAATTAAAACTTTCGATAACTAATATTATACTATTAATTAGGTAAGAAATAATGTTAATAAGTACACAATAACACAAAGTTACTTTATTTAACTTAGTACTTATAATTTCATATATGTAATATTTATATTTATATGTTAATTATATCTAAAATTAC
>NC_029789.2:1066874-1085644 GCF_000816755.2 Arachis ipaensis | reverse complement strand
TTTATATATAAATTCAGTCAACAAATCAGTTATCAATCTAAAATATATTTTAGAATACGAAATATACAATAAAAATATGTGAAATAACATGTATATATATACATAATTTTTTTTATGAGAAAGTATGGAGAGCTAATGGAATATTTGTATAATGCGTACAATGGAAGTTTAGGGAGTATTAGAGATATAACCATTAGTGTTACATTTTTTTATCAGTATAAACTTCCGGGATGAGTGGTATCATGACATGTTATTAGAGCTCTAGATCCAAAAAGTCAAGAGTTTGATCATTGATAACCCCATCCTTAATGAACTCCAAAATCAACTTAAGCTTTTATTATCCTATAGTATCCGGATGGTTATTCTGAATATTATAGGTGATGTTCATTTTGTAACTCATATAACCCATTGTACAAATTATACAAATAAGCCATTCCCTAACTTATAACTCGGTTGTAACTACGAAATAATAACTTAATCATTAAATTAATTATTCATTTATTTCAATTCGGTAACTTTAAAATAATTCATCTAATTATAAATAGTAAAAATTTATATACAATTATTTTTAGAAGAGTGCTAGGGGCCAGCAACTTTTGTGATTTTGTAGCCATCAATAATAATTTTAATGGTGTGAAATTATTGTGAGATTTCATCCAATAACTCACTTTTCTTTGCTGATTATATGCTAGTCAGAATTTAAAAAAATTGCTGACCCCTAGACTTTTCTTTATTTTTATATAAAATTAATATTTAAAAATTATTAAATAATAATTTAAATAAATTTATTAAATCATCTAATAATTTTTAAATATCAATTTTTCATAAATATAACCATAAGTGACTTTTTACTATTATGAATACCTATATTTCAAAAGTCATTTCTATATTCTACTTGACGGAAGTATAACTGGTTGGACGAAGAAGAATCGAACTTCTCTTCACAAAAAAACGAAATATACCTCGAAATGCTCAACAATACTGAAACAATACACAAATATATAATATGTATATCTAATTTAATAATTAGTTTTTGTATACACATTATATTTTATAATAGTTCAATGATGCACGTCAAGTCTTTATTTTCCATCAAACGAGGCCTTAATTGCATTCAGTTACATGCATTTGTCTGTTTTAGATGATACGCATTACATTAACAAAGGTGATTGACTTAGCTTGAAAGATTATTTTCCTAATTGTGAAGTACATGGTGGTCCTGACGATCATTAATGTGATTACAATCTAGCATACCAAAGGTATAAGAAGTTCTTAAAAAGATCAGAAATAAAGCACACTATTCACTTGAAAATCAAAGTAACAACGGGTCGGGAAGTACGCACCATGTAGTAGGGGACAGATGCGTTTGTCATAACTCATAATAGAAATGAAGTTGCATCCATATATACATGACACATCAAAATGACTAAGCTTGAGGAAGAGGAAAATGTTGATATATGCAATTGACATGTGGAATGTAAACTGTATTGTCAAATTAGGAAGCCATAATAATAATTTTTGGGAGGAATCTCTACTTGGGCAGTCCTATTTGTGTCCTTAACGTTTAAATCGTTCTATTTGTATTCCTAACGTTTATAAAAGTGATTCAATGTTATCCTATTATCAATTTTACTAACAAATCAGATTATATTTTTCAATTATTCTCATTTGGATGTGTTACGGCCTGGCCCAAACCCTCTGCTAGCTTGGGCCGACCCGAACTCCACCCGACCCGGGCGGTCAGGGATAGGATGCTCCATCGCCGACCCGGACACGCGTCCACAACAACTCACCCACAGCTGTGAAAGGAGCGTCTCGGGAATAGTGGGCCTGCCTACGCAGGGCCCACCTCTGACAGTATATAAGGGGAAGATTTGCTCTTCTCCAGGAGGTACGTCACATATCACATTACCCCTTTCGCCTGCACATTTATTGACAAGAGTGTCGGAGTGTCTTTGCAGGTGGCACCCCCCTTTCACACGAAGTACCCGGGACCTCGCACACCCTTGACCGGAAATCCGCGACTTGACGAGCCCCTACCATCATCCAGGAGTTCAGCCCGAACCGTCCGATAACCGACTTACCGAACAGGATGTATTCATTTTCAATTAGGTCTCATTTGGATGTATTTGATTTTAATATTATACCTACTATTTGTGTTTAGATTCAATTATGTCCATAGAAAAGTGAATTATGTAAATATTGTAGGAATTAGTTTCAACTTTTGATGAGCTATTTTTCGGAGTAGATCATCGATTCTATCATAGACATTTGTATTCTAACTTCAAGAAGAGATTTTTAAAACTCAAACTAAAGCGTTCATGATGTGTAATTGACGGCAGGATAACATTGAATCACTTTTACAAACTTTAGGATACGAATAAGACGATTTAAACGTTAGGGACACAAATATGATTTACCACAAACATTGGGATAAAAACGATACTTTACTCATAATATTAATATGTGAATGTGATGTATGTATGTATGTATATGCATGCATTATGCATATATATATACACTTTCCATATCGATTTGGGTCCCTCACCTCACTCTCTCATTGCAGATTCTCTGCACTCTTTCACAGCATCTATCCAATTAGGGAGCCAACCAAAGCAAATTGCAATTGCAATTGCAATTACAAATTTTCTAATTTACTAACTTTGTTATTGCTGAAAAGTGTAACTCCTTTTCTGTGCAGGTCACGTGCTGCATAACCTCATATCTAAATTTACCCTTTTCTCAATTTTTTTTTTCTTTCTCTAAGGGCAGAGTCATATATAATCATCAAGTTAGATTCTGATATAAAAGATTGTGGTGGTGTGTTATGTTACATTGAGAAACCTTATTATTATTGAGAGCAAAAAAGCAATGGCCTTATTAGAAGATCATCATCTTTCATCATCAAATGATTTTTCCAACTTCGTTGTGTATGATACTATTTCTGCAACCCCTTTTAGCAGCCATGGAAGTTCATCTACTTCTTTCTTGGTAGAAGAAAACAAGGTTGAAGAGTATGGAGAGAGGACAACAACAACAACACGAAAACGGCAATCGGGTGAAGCTGGGCAAGGGAAGAAGAAGAGAAGGAGAAAGCCAAGGGTATGCAAGAACAAGGAAGAAGCTGAGAATCAAAGAATGATCCACATTACTGTTGAAAGGAACAGAAGGAAGCTGATGAATGAGCATCTTGCTGTTCTTCGCTCACTCATGCCTGAATCCTATGTCCAAAGGGTTTCTTTCAAAACCTCATTCTCTTCTCAAAATTTTTTCTCAGAAATATAACCTGCTTTCTCTGATGAGTTCATGCATATATACTAATTGAAGATTGAATGATTTAAAATGTTAATTAGGGTGATCAAGCATCAATAGTAGGTGGAGCTATAGAATTTGTGAAGGAGCTAGAGCAGCTGTTGCAGTGTCTTGAGGCTCAAAAGTTGAAGCTTGTACATCAAGGAATGGCAGCACAACAATCCAACAAGAATAACAATGAAGATGCTTCTTCTTCTTCCAATGAGTTGATGATGATGATGATGATGGTGATGGGATCAGCCCCTTTTTCCCATTTCTTTGTGCATCCTCAGTTCACTTGGTCTCAGGCTCCAAACAAATATGCTTCCCACCACAACAAGACTAACAATAATAATAATAATCAAGCAGCCATGGCTGACATTGAGGTTACTTTGATTGAAACCCATGCAAACCTCAGAATCCTCTCAAGGAAAAGCCCCAAGCAACTTTCAAAGTTGCTTTCTGGTTTTCAGAATCTCTCTCTCACCATTTTGCATCTCAATGTCACCTCCATGGACCCCTTAGTACTCTATTCCATTAGCGCCAAGGTATGTTAATATAATTAACACCAACATTTTTGTTCATCTATTAGACTTACTATTTGATTAATGAATAATTCATTGTTTAATTCAAATGAAGGTTGAAGAAGAATGCCAACTTGGTTCTGTAGATGACATTGCAAGTGCAGTTCACAACTTGCTTAAAATGATTGAAGAAGAAGATTCCCTTTGCAGTTTATACGGTGAAGTTACCAAATCAACCCCCTCTCCCCTTCAAGACTCACTAGAGAATTCAAACACAGAATATTCTCTCAGCTAGCTGCTTTTTCTTTTTAAAATTTATTGTCTGTTTTAATTAATTTCTCAAAATCAGGTGTGCATAGTTTTAAGTGTTAATTATTCTAAGAACTAAGGTAGTTTAATTCACGGTTAATGTTGTTTATTAGGGTCCTTCTAAGTACATGTTTTGAGAACATTTTGCACCAAACTTGAGAGTGGTTTAATTTTGGTTAAAATGTAAAAAAGCAAAGGGGAAAAAAAATAAAAGTACTGACAAGGTTTTATCTTGTTTGCAGTGCTGAATGGATGTATTGTCCTACATTGCCTTAACACTAATAAGTACTTCACTTAGCTTCCTTTGTTTTCTTTCTCAATAAGGTTCATATGATTATTATAATATTAATCTCAATTTATTTATTAATATATAAACAAGAATGGTTTTCATTAATTGTCTAGCTATTTGGATGAAACTATAATAACAACAAATGCAAACCAAAATAGGCATTTTAATTTCCACCGTATGATGGTACATTAGAAACTTTGTGTTTAAAATAATTTATAATATATAATGTACTTGTTAGTTGACTTACTCACTTACCCATGAAAAAGCTCTCTATTATTATACAGCAGGAAGATGAAGTAGAAAACAAAACTGGCCAGGTATCTAGGTTGTGACCACACTCAATATTTTTTTTTTTTTTACATTTTAATAAAGTCAAATTTAACCAATGTTGCTATATATCTTATATATTAATTAAATTTAGAGTAAAGTATCGTTTTTGTCCCAAATGTTTGGGGTAAATCCTATTTGTATCCCTAACGTTTGTAAAAGTGATTTAATATTATCCTGCCGTCAATTACACATAATGAGCGCTTTAGTTTTAGTTTTAAAAATCTCTTCTTGAAGTTCTATTCCGAAAAATAACTCATCAAATATTGAAACTAATTCCTACAACATTTACATAATTCACTTTTCTAGGGACATAATTGAATCTAAACACAAATAGTGGGTATAATATTAAAATCGAACACATCCAAGTGAGACCTAATTGAGAATGAATACATCCAAGTGAGAATAATTGAAAAATATAATTTGATTTGTTAGTATAATTGATAGTAGGATAACATTAAATTACTTTTATAAATGTTAAGGATACAAATAGGACGATTTAAACGTTAGGAACACAAACAGGACTTACCACAAACATTGAGAATAAAAACAATACTTTACTCTTAAATTTATTTTGTCAATCTATATATAGAAGCGTGAATCATGATTACTCATTCGTAAAAGTTCTATTAAGCTCAATTAAGGAAACAAGGGATTAAGATTTTAATTTAGCGCGATACTATATATTCTCATATTGTTGGCAAAGAGAAACAAAATGAGAATAATGTATGGATGTAAATTAATTTCATTTTGAGGCTCTACGACATGGTGTTGGTACATTGGGATAAGTGATACGTTTTTTTAATAATTTTGAAAAGAATGCAAAACTTTGGTTTGTTTTAATTCTTAGCTTCCAAATTTGTTTCTTTGTTTGCAATTGATGTGTTCATTAAGACAGAGTGTCGAGTAGTGAAAGCTAGAAGCAGATACAGACATGCATGGATGATTCCCTACATAACTTTGTTGTAGTGGGGATAGATTTCTTTGCAGTGTGGTCTTAGCTTGCAAACTGCCAAACAATCAAATCATTATTATCGTCTATACGTATATTTTTTTTCTTTGTTCTTTTATATATATTATTCCCTATATATTCTTATTACTATAAATTAACTAGATAAAAAATAGGTCCTAAAATTTTTTACAAGATATTTGAGCCGATGAAATTCATTGACAAATTCAAAATTAAATATACTCTAAAAATATGTAGTTTTAAGCTTTTGTTTATTGTTCTATGAAAATACAAATAATTAATGGCTTCTTCTTTTTTGAGTCCCCCTCCCCAACTAATCATATGACAAAATTTGGTTACTGTTAGCATTTGGGTTTTTCTATGGATTGATAAAATTGTTCGTTGATGTAAGAATAATGTTTTTATTGTTGCATAATATATATTAATTTTAATGTTTAAATAAATTGTAAAAATTAAATAGGTTTTAGTTTTTGTGACGGTTTTTTGTCACTAAAAATAATTCAAAAAGTTGTCATGAAAATTATCGTCACAAAAAATTATATTTCTTGCAGTGATAATCATTAATGTCTAGAAGAGTGAAAGAAAAGAAAGCTCATTCAGAATAATAAAGGCCACAGAATTGGTTAACAACCTTTTAAGCACGATATTATAATGCGATAGCCCTTTTTTTTCAAAACTACTCTAATTTTATGGAACACTTTCATTATCCACTAGTATAGTTTTTTCTGCAATATCAAAGCGTGGTTCGGCATTGTGAGTTTGTGACCTACCTAATTTCATAATGTTTTGAGTGCAATGCAATCATTCTTGAACTTCTTATGATAACAAGACCTGAGAAAGTGTTAAATCAAGTCCTGATGGTGGAGTACACAACGTATAATATATATGTTTGCAAGGAAAAATAACAAAAAATAGTTAATTATATATAAGCCAAAAATTCGCACATTCAACAATTTAAAAACCGCATGCATGTGCAAAATTCATATTAATTAGTTGTTGACTACTGTTTTTTTATTTATTGTTTAATTTTTTCTCGTATTTATCCAAATATAAATAAGAGATACATAGAGAACAAAAGATGAGCAGTAACTAAGTCTACATACAATCTGACCACCCACGAGATTTTCTTGATTATTTTGAGCAGTTTAACTTTCAGAAACTAATTATAGCATCTAACTAATTTAGATTTATTGAATGAGCTACTCGTCTACTTAAGCAAATATAGACAAATCGAACTTCGTTTTTGTTAATGTTTCAAGTGTGAGGAGTGCATGAAGTTAGTCGCACATCAAAAAAAGTAAGGAAGAGTGAAGAGTTTATAAGATGAGAGATCCATTAACTTGACACCTTAAGGTTTTGAATTGGACGTGGTGTTTTCTCATCTTATGTAGTCACAACCTAGTAACCCGAACAAAGAACGAACCAATTCATTCCCCCTTATTCACCATGAATCCAACTATATGTCTCTTTCATATTACTAAACAGGTTCCTATCACAGTTTAACACAAAAGTCTTGTAACATAAGTACTACATGAATACACATGAATGTAATTTTACATTGTAAACTGAAATATCGTCTGATAAAGATTTTTCTGTTCCAAAAGATACATATATGATTTCGTAGTTTGATTGAAATTAGAAAGAAAAATGAAAGGGAATCTAAAGATTGATCATCCTCATGGCCCAATTGGAGTGACAAGCAGACACAATAATTTAAGGGCTCGTTGTTCAATAATGAAGATTGGAGAGGACTATGGTCCTTAATACCAACCCTGTGTGTCACCACCTTATGGCCACATCATAAATCAACATCATGCACACATTCATGGTCTACTAATTGGATAGCACAACCAGCACATTATGAAAGAGAAACCTTCAATGTGCCTTCTCCATCCTTATATAGTATACATCATTTTCATCTCCACAATGTTTTAAATGATTCAACTAATATATATTTTTGATGATATAGCAATCAAAATTAATATTGTAATAGTAGTACTTTTATTGTTAATATAGTTTAATACTGTATTGTTATTGAGAACTAGAAATTACCACTGATGATTCATTTGATGATAGAGAAATTCTTGGATGAACCACTCTCTAGTACACATTTTAAATAATTCATTTAATGTATAAATGCATTGTTTAAGAAATTGAGGTTAAGATTCTATTACTAGAATGAGACTTGATAGAGAAATCATGTGAAAACTGAAAACAGAATTATGAGAAAGAAAGTGCCAATACTTTCAGTTACCGGGGTGATAGTTCGATGCATAGATTTGGAGCATCATCATAGCGAGAAGAAGAAGAACATGTGACTTCCAAGTTCCAAGAATATTGCTACAACAAAGATAAACATAATAATCATCACACTGGTTAATGTACATATAAAGATTCAATCATATCTAGCATTAAGATCTTCACACACAAAATTGGTCAATCTCCTCTTCAATCATCATCATATACTATATCAGAAAGAGAATTGAAATTTAACATAAAAAACAAAAAATTAAAATGAGACACTTCTCATCATAAAGGTAAAATCCCCTGCCTTCCCCTGCCATTTCTTCCACTAAGAGAGAATCTTCCACTTGAGAATGATCTCTTCATTGAAATTGGACTCAGAACACAATGCAACACCCTTCTTCTATAGCTTGATTTGCTACTTTCACCCATTGATGATGATGATCTCTTTGAAGTGCCAACTTCTTCATTTGAATCTTGATCATGATTCATGTGAAGAACATCAGCTACTGAAAGTGTAACACCATTTTGAAAGGAATGGTCCATAGACACTGATCTTCTTATTGATTCATAGTAATCCTCATCTCTAATCTCAACATGCCTTCCCCTCAAATTCCCCAAGTCACTGAGAGCTCTGAATGCATTATTAGTCTTTGGAACTTCTCTGTTACCATTCAGTACACCTTCGTCCAACACCACATCCAATAACTCATCACTCTCCCTTGTTCCATTATACACATTTTCATCTACATGAACCACATTCTCAGAAGAACCTTCATTTCTTGCTGAAGAAGGTAGTTCCAACACTTGGGATGCCGGCGGCAGCGGATGAAATGGCACTGCAGCATTGAAGGTGAAAAGCGTGGCGCGGCAAAGAGGGCAATTGGAGTGAGACTTGAGCCATGTATCAATGCAAAGAATGTGAAAAGCATGGCTACACTTTGGCAAGAGCCGAATGCTCTCGCCATCTTGGAACTCGCTGAGGCAAACGGAACAATCCGTTACCTCAACGAGTCCTTCGCCTTTCTTGTACTTGCAAACAGTTATGGTCTTGATGAGTGCCTCATCTAGACCTGTTGTTGAGGCATGCCATGGCTCATGGAGTGAAGGGTTGTGGTTGTCTTCCAAAATCTCAACATTTGTTACTTCTTCTTCATGTTCTGCTGAGGATGATTCTCTTCTGCCACAGTACTTGGAAATTATGGTGTAGTAACTCACAAGGAGAAAAGCACTTGCCAACACTCCAATGATTGCAATAACAAGAGGTGAGAAATTCGGACCTGAATCTTCATCAGGGAATTCAAATGGAGGAGGAGGAGGTGGAGGGTACACTGTATAACACCACTGTGGACAGTACAAGCTGCAAAATCCTTGAGAACAGTCTTTGCTGTTCACATATGGAACCCAAGTTCTTGGGTTGCCAAGAGATGCCATGGCATCAGAACCTTACAACAAAAAATAACTATATACTAATATTTAGTACTAGTATAAGCCATCTAATAATCATGGGGTTTTAGAGGAGAAGAAGAAGAAGAATATGCTATGAATTATAAAACATTAATTACCACTGAGAACAATTGAAATGGAACTTAAGATACAAGAGAATAGGAGGAGCTTTTCTTGTTCAGTGAAGCAAAAACACAAACAGAAGATGGGCATGAGATATGTTATCATGACATGAAATCTAACTGGTGGCTGATATTGTTATGAGAAGTTTTTTATCTGATAAGAATTATTAACTAGCACACAAGCAAAAGATAAGAGGGGTAATGTTGTTTCTTATAAGATTATATGTTTGCAAGTGAAAGGGGCAAGAAGACAGTGAGAATGTGTGTTTTCTATGAAAGGGGAAAAAGATAGCGTGGAAAAGGGGCCAAAGACAATGAAAATGGGAATACTTTAACTTTTTTTATTTCCCCTTTTTCTTTTTTCTGTTCATAGCTTTCTCTGCTCTCTAGTTTTTATCTCTTTTGGTTAACTTACAATGGTGCTCAAGGTCATGTTGGTTGAGAATTTATTAACAATAATCATTTCATTATTTATCTTTTATTGATGAATTGAATGAGTGCTTTATAAAGTGAAATCTAAAATTAGCTCCAAGAAGTTCATTAATGTGTGTTTGTGGAGCCAATTTTGGCCGTCACGTTAGCTTTATCATTGTGCTTTGACACAAAAGTGTTAAGACTTAAGAGTCATGCTTTTGTTGCTATGAATTCATTCACCTGCTAACTACATTTTTATGTTATGTACCACTTTAGAACTTATTAATTTTAATATGGAGGAAGGGTTGGTGTATAGCAGAATTATGAAGGTATATGGTGTTTTACCAGGGTATGAGAATTGTGCAGAAAACCCTAGGTCCGATTTGTGTACTGTGCAGAAAATCCTGGGTCCTATTTGTGTACTGTGCAGAAAACCCTAAGTCCGATTTGTGTACTGGCAGAAAATCTTGGGTCTAATTTGTGAAAACCCTGGGTCCGATTTGTGTACTGGCAAAAAATTCTGGGTCCGATTTCTTCCTACTAAAACAAAAAATTGAAAGCCGTCACAATCGTGTATATCTCCCCAATACTCTATAACTCAGCATAACTCACATGTTAATCTCATATAAAAAAAATTAGCCACCACTTTAATGTTGATATTTTGGATATAAATAATTCAAAATGAAATGTCCTAATAACTTGTGCAACTTGGTTAATACTTGAGTTGAGTGAAAGTAGATTGTACTCTCTTGAAAGAAAAATAAAAGATCTCAAGAACAGAATAGCAGGGAATTGATATGTTTTGGGAACACAATGACAAGGTACCATTTTTATTATTTTTTTTTAATTTTTGGGTGGGCCTTCAACATATGACTATTCTGTGTTATTCTACTTTGCATATATTCTCCTCATGATTCCAAGCTCCAATGTGGGACTAACTTGTTCCTAAAGAAATACAAGTTAGATTATCATTTTTCCTCTTTTTATATGAAAAAAAAGTACGAGATTATATTTGCTAAGTTACACTAAACTATATTTGCTAGTCAACTTTAGATTACGAGAATATATGCTCGGAGAAATAAAGTTACAGTTAAAAATTAAATACTTGGTTTGTGTCTTAAATCAAGTTAGAGTCAGATATAGTTGTGACTTGTCACCTAAAACCTAACCAACCATTTTGCTCAAAAGTTGGGACCATCATCATCTTCACTTGCTAGTTGCTATCTATGTAGGAGGGTTTCCCTCTCTCAGAAGCTACCCATTTAATGCACTTCTTGTTCTCATCTAGGAAGTGCCATATCCAATGATATATAACTTGCATAGGATATAATATATATGTAATTAATAAGAGTCTGTGGGTCTAGCTACCCTTGTTGTGATCACAAGAAGCAAAATAAATTAAAATAGGTTGTGAATTGTGAAATTGTGACTTTATATTTTGTTTTTCCTTCCTTTGATGCACTTCCATTTTCAACCATTCCGTCACAAAATAGGCTCAAATTTATGGATATGGAAGGCTTGGGTGTGATCTGCCTAGATATGGAGTTATGGCGTACAAGACAAAAATGTGAGACAACTTTTTCTAAGCCAAAGGGAGAACAATTCGGACCATGCGAGTTTTTTGGTAATAAAATTTTGCTTCACAAATCGCATGGTCCGATTTGCAGCTGATGGAATTTGAAATCTGAAACATGGGATTCGGACCCTCCGTGTTTTATGTTCTGGATATTTTTTTTTTTACGTTTTGAGGGACACAACTCGCAGGGTCAGATTTCTGCTTCCTCTGATCCCACAACGAGGTGAAGTACTTCAAGTGGTTTATATATTGAGTTATTTTTTCTTCAGATAGAGGAGAAAAGTATATGTTCTTATAAGTGGGAGAATATTATTTTTCAAAAAGATAACGAGAAAAAAATAGAATCATTTAAAAGAATGTCCGGTTCTTATCTTATCAGAGTATCAAATTATAATGTAGTTAAGAAGAATCTAAAGCTATAGATTCATTTTGACACTAACAAGCAATAACTTAAAACACATTAACAAATTTTTTGCAACGAACTAAAATGTATGTTAAACCTGATACTGTTATTTGTAATAAAAGTCGCTGAAAAACATGATTAGGGCCCAATTCTTCTACTAGGGCCATGCAAAGACATAATCATATGCACAAAATCCAATGCATTATTGATCCAAGTCCTTTTGAGTCTTTTGACAAACAGCAAGACGAAAGAATAAAGATGACCTTCATGGAGCCCCTTTTACCTTTTTTGGTTTTCAGGGAAATTTTACTTGTATTTAACTATTTATGGTATTAATAAATGAAAAGAAAACTCGTAATTGGGTTTGAGTTGGTTTTAAGAAGCTATAAAATTACATATGAATTTGTTTACAAAATTCTCAATATATTCTAAGTGAAAAATGATGATTATATAATTTTTTTAAGTTGCAGCCAAAACTTGGAGCTAGTGGCAGAATCTGCTGTCTTATAAGAAGCTGCACTCGAATTCAAGTCTTATGAGAAGAAAATGAACCCTTAAATGAACTCGTGTAGTGTGTGTGAGTGTGTTGTATGGGTGTATAATACATAAATAATGCCTAGGATTAGAGGCTGTCTAATCTATTTGACAAAAAAAAAATTTCTTACGTCTAATTTTTATAATATAAAAATATATTTTTTATTTTTTATCTAGAATTCTTAATTCTAAAAATTGTGCCTATATCATTTCTCAGCAAAGGAAAGCTCTTGATTGAAGCATGATTTGACGTTGTAACCCAACTTCAAAGTTTTACTAGCTCTTAGATCTTATTGTTATTTATGTGGTCAAAAACGAATCTTTTTTACTAAAGAAAGCTAGGAGCACATGCATAGCTTGAATCCAAATGACAATCATTATGGTAACAATTGTGGCTTTGTTACTCAATAAAAATATTGGCAGATCGATGAGTCAAGATTCAGATTAATAATGTTTATTGAGATCGAGAGAAAGGTTCGATTGATAGATTTGGCATGTTTGTTTATAAAATTTCGACAGTAAGAAAGACTTAAATTGATTTTGAGAGTTATAATTCAATTTGGGATTGAAGTCGACTTGATGGTAGAATAGTTTTTGTAGAGTAATGAACATAGCTAAGGCAGTATTTGGTTGTTGTCTCAAAAAAATAGAGACATAGACACAAAGATACAAATATACATGAATACAAAGATACATAAATTTTATAACATGTTTGGTGATAATACACAAGATACATGTATTTAATTCAAAAGTCCATTTTATTCCCAAACTAAAACAACTTAAGTGTTAAAGATAAAGGACAATGGTTGAAATTTTAAAAAATAATTAGGGATAGAATTGGAAAAATTTGTGTCTTATGGGTTGTGTCTTAGTGTCACAATTTGAAAGAGATACACTAAATATATGTCTTTTATGTGTATCTGTGTATAACCGTGTCTTTTAAAATTTTATGTCTCAACAAACAAATAGTATACATGTACCACTGTGTCCATGTCTCTGATGAACGTATATATTAACCAAACGGAGCATAGGGAGCAGTTATTATGACATGTTTGGCGAAAACGGTTACTTTATTAAGCCATCGTCAGATTAACAAGTCTCACTAGAGAATTAGTGAAAGATGTTTATAAATAGGATAGCACAACAACACTTTAAAGATTGGAATTCTTTTTCATAAAAAGTTCTAACACACTCACATATTTAACAATTGAGTCTGATAAGAGTTCTTTCTTTATAGGATTTCTTCTATGTGTTTATACTTTTTTCTTTACAATTTGTGTAATTTCAATTAATGCAATTTATTTTTTTCAGCAAATTTAAAGTTCAATTATTTTACATTTCTAAATTTGTTATTATTTTTTTTATTTACATTTACAACAAACTTTACATTCAGTTATTTCAATTTGCGAGTTTTATTAATTTTTATTTTAGTCCATTTTTAAAAAAATCAACAAAAATCTTTTCTTCTTTATTATGACAAAAATGAAAGACTTTAATGCATGGTAAATTAGTATCCACGAAAAAAGAGTAGATTTTGCTCCTAAATATTAGATTTCAAACCAACCTAAAAACTTCTTACAAAAATCCTTTTAATTCTGATTTGTAGAAAATCTGTTAAACAGTCTTAAACTTTTAAATCAAAGTGTTTTGTAATATTGAACAAGACGTGAATCAAGACTGGTTGTCATTGTTTTTGCATGAATTTTTTGGGGGGATGGAAGCAATAGCACTTTTCCTTCAGAAATAAATTTATACGTACGTTCACTTTATGATTATTTGGTAATTATATTCACAAAATTAGAGGAATATATATATCTTCTCTTGGTTTCGAACTAGGTAACACGATAAGAATTGTTGGCAAAGAGAAAGAGTTGAGTTGAGTTTTGATAAATATATAAAAATGTGTGTTTTCAAGTCTATTTGTGTCTTATTCAGTTGCAAGCATGTTTTGTGAATGTAAGCTTTATTATTTTTTTTTTTGCCCATAATATTTCTCAACCCAACGGGTTAAGGATTAATCCGTCGTGGATCTGAGCTCTATTTAAGGGTTTACTGCTGGCCAAACGAACAAGTGAACTGATCACTCGACCAACCCAAGTTAGTTAATGTAAGGTTTATTTATGTGCCACTTCTTGCGTGTCTCTATGATTTTGGCATAGCCCAAGCATAAATGCGTTCAATAAAAGGAAAAACCTATTTATACATACACCAAAGTCTTATCGTATAATGATTTATGGTTGAACTTATTAGTTTCAAACTCAAATGTACATTGTTTGCAACTTCATTAATTCGCAAGATTATTGAGTTACACCCTTAAAAATGTGAGTGGAAAACTTGCTTAGAAATAAAGATACTATATATGAAGATTTATGTCGAAAATTGATTTCTTAAAAGCTTTTCAACCACATTTTTAAGGGTATTAGAAAAAGTGAACATGAGTGAAAAAGGAGTTATCCATCGAAGTTGTGTATAAATGAGGCAATCCAGCTCCAAGAATCAATTATAAGAAAAAGGGTTAGGATTTATGATTGTTCCAGCTGAGCATCAGAATCATGGATTTCCTCCTTTTCAGTTTCAGCTTCTTTGAGCTTCTCTTGATCCAATTCAGGAGCTTGGTCTTCATCCCTTTCAGTTGGAGCTGCTTTGACTTTCTTTTCACTCAACTTAAGACGAAGTGGTCGCTCCATTAATTCCTGCAAAAGGAAAACACAACCAAAAGCTCAATCAAGTAGACAATGAAACTCAAAATAACACATAGAGTTCATAAATAACTTAAAACATAAAGAACTTATATTAAAAATAGCTTATAAATAAGTTATTTTGTATTTAGATTTTTATCATAAAAATATTTATTTTCTTTAATAAATAATAAATAAGAGTGATTTATAAGAAATTTAAAATATAAGGACTTTTATTAATAACAACTTTTAAATAAGTTATTTTGTGTTTGAAAAGTTATTATAGAAGTCCTTGTTTTAAAGTTGTACATTAAATAAGAGTGATAAAATAATTTTTGAAAATAAAAAAAGTCATATTTTTTAACTTTTTCAAAAGCTCTTAAATAATTTTTTAAAAAGTTAAAAATTTATCTAAAAAATTGTACCAAACAATATTAATATAACTTTTTATAAGTAAAAAGCAAAAAAAAAAAAAATAGCAATTCTAAGTCCATGACAAAGATTAGTTATATTTTGCTTATTCTAAAAACAAAAGACCATAGAATCATGACATGTTAAATTTATGATAATAATTTAAGAATAAACTTCAAATTCATATACTATTGTGAGAATGTACAATAAGAAGTATTTAATAATGGGCCAAGAATGTAATTTAATCACAATGACAAAATCAACCTAAATAAACATAAAAATTCAGGCTAATTTTTTTTATATTGATTAAATATATGTGTAATATATTGTTATTGAAATATTAGATTTTTTTTGATATAGCATTTTTTTTAATTGATATTATTCAAATAAGACGGTTCGATTTGTTTGAAGAAAAAAATAAATTACAAATTGGAGGGTTCGATTTGTACTTTTAAATTTTTTTTATTTTGAAAATAAAAATTGGACGGTCCGATTTGTAATCGTTTGTTTAAAAAATGTTTAATTACTCTATTAGTTTCTATAGTTTTGCGAAATTTTCAATTAGGTCTCTATACTTTTTTTTTTTTTCTTTTAATTGGGTCCCTGCACCATTTTTTTTCAATTAGGTCTCTTTTGGCAATAATTAGCTTAATTTTATAAGGATCCAGCTAAAAAAATAGTGGTGCAGGGAATCCAAATAAAAAGAAAAAAAAAGTGTAAAGATTCAATTAAAAAAAATTTTGGTGCAAGAACTCAGTTAAAAAGAAAAAAAGTACAAAGACCTAATTAAAAATTTCACAAAACTATAGAAACTAACAGAGTAACTAAACCTTTAAAAGACAAAACAATATAAAAAAATCGAAAGCACTAATTTGTGTAAACTATAGCAATATAAATCACTTCTTTTCTCACAACATTATGTGATACATTGTTACACAATACCCTAAATAGATTCCAACAATAACATAGAAGTATTTCTTCTGATGAACAATAATTTCAGCTAAAGTTGCTCTCTATATTTAGCATTAAGGACTAAACACAATTAATCATCAAAATCATGAAATTGCAAAATTGAGAAGTACCTTCCCATCCAAAGCAGAAATTGCAGCCTCTGCATCCTCTTTTGTGAGGAAAGAAACAAATCCATACCCTGCAGATCTTCCGGCAGGGCTGTCAAAGACAACCCTGGACGAAACTGGGGTTTTGAAATTATCAGTGAAGAATTGTCTGAGAACGGGTGATCTTACTTTCCATGCAAGGTTGGCTACATATACCACGTGACGTGTCTCGCTGGCAGGGGGACTCGGAGACGGTGGAGGAGGAGGCGGCGGCTTCTTGAATCTCTTGGCAAGCTCTATCCTTATTTCCCTTCCTGATATTTGCTGAATCACAAAACACTTAATGAGCCTCAATGCAAGTCATACATAGATACATTGATTTTCTAAATTACCAATTTAATTAAGGTAAAAACTCATATGTAGTAGACTTCACGTAAAATTGATAACTGAGTTGTTAGATGAAAATTTAGTCAAATCAGTCAAATTATTTAAGGACTACTCTCAGATATCAACTTCACGTGAAGTCGAATGCACTGAGTTTTTACCTGACTCTATCAACAATGTGACAAGAAGAGAAAACTATATATTAAATTGTGGATGAATAAAACTTACATGAGAATTGAACTTGTGAACGACAGCAAGAGCCTCTTCCCCTGAAGCCATAGTAACGAAGGCAAAACCCCTGCTCTTGCCTTGTTTGTTCTTTATGATCTACTATAATACTTATTTAAATTAGAGGCAAAAGCATAACTTAACGGGTAATAATAAAAGAATGTTGGGCAAACAAACCTCGACGTCTGTTACAGTCCCGCATTGGCCAAACAGGTCTTTGATGTCAGCAACGGACATAGACCAAGGTAAGTTGAAGACATAGAGCTTCTTCTTGACGTTCTTGGGTTGTTCCTGAGTTGTAGGTGTGTGTGGTTGTGCTTCTTGCAATGTGGAGCAGAGGAAGGAGAATGATCTTGGTGTGGAGGCATTGAAAGAGAAGGAGAGAGAAGAGAGGTTTGGAGAGAGACGAGTGTTGTTGTTGGAGAAACGGTGAGAGTGAGATGCGAATATGGAGAGTGCTGATTCTAATGTTGCTGCCATTGAGAATGGAACACAAGAGAAGAGAGAAGAGAGCAGAAAGAAAGAGATAAGAGGTTTTGTGAGGATACAATGTGTCCAAGTATCACCATTTTGCTGCTCTCATCTCTCATACGTCAATTTCATTACAACTGGATAACCTTATTCAGAAACATGGTAAATATAGATTAACCACTAGTATATTTTATTCAGATAAATAAATATATATTTTTGCAAATACAATTAAAAACAGTAGAAGTTTTCATAATTTCTATACTCCAAATTTTTAAATTTTTTTAAATAAAAAATAGAAGAGTGCTACACTTTTGTTAAATTTTGATCAGCACTTATCCATCAAAAGAAAATTGAATGATTCTACACAATTAGATACAATCTTACACCATTAAAAACATTATTGATGGCTAATTAATGGTTAAAAACTACAAAATCTGCTAGCTCCTTAGACTTTCTCTAAAAAATAAAAAGTTTAATTTCAAAAATTAAAAAATTTAACTTTTATATCCCAAAAATTAGAGAATTTGATTTTTATATTTTAATTTAAATAATAACATATTTAAAATTAACACTCTAACAATTCATAATCCGGATAAACACTATTGTAAACCCAGTATAAAAAAATAAAGTGTTAAAAACAGTCCATAGTTTACAATAAGTATACATACTAAACAAATAAACTACTGAAAATGTAATTTGTAATTTGTGTAACATGTTTGGAAGGCAATCCCAATTTATTTAGGGGCTACTTTGAAGGAGAAGATGACAAAGCATGAGGAGGGAATCATAAACAGTTGTATGGAAGGAATGTCAAAATAGTCAACAAAGAAGCTGACAAGGCATGAGGAGGGTGATTTTGTTCCAATTTTACCCCTGTAGCTTACCCCTGCCCCTTATGTGGATATTGCTGGCAACCACTTCCTCTCTTTCCCGCCAAAATTTCCCTCTCCCTCTCGTCTCATCCCCCAACGTCACTGTTACTGTACAAGGTACACCTTTTCAGAAAGGAAAGCGCTCCTCACATATATAATCCCTCCAAAGACCAAATCCCATATTCTATTATATTATTGACCAATTATATGCTGTTCATT
>NC_029789.2:1066327-1066836 GCF_000816755.2 Arachis ipaensis | reverse complement strand
ATTATTATATTTTAGCACTTGTAAATATTTATATAGAAAATTTACTAAGAATGAAAACATTAAATACGTGATATGGTCATGGTGATCTCCCTGCATGTATTTTAGATCAGAGCAATTCCATTTAATCATTAATTCATTACCGTTAATACGCGATAAGCTTCTTATAATATTATTATTGTCTCAATTATTAACTTTAGGTGAAATTGATTATACTTAAATTTTTTACATAAAAATAATAAGAAATGAACAGGAGTAGTATGTTGGTGCAAGCATCCAAGGTGAGTAATTAATTATGTGTAGGGCTGCCTAGCCTAACAAAGAAAAAACAAAATCACACAGCATCCAATTTTATTCACACTTGAAAGCCACTCTTCCCAAAGAAGCAAAGCAAAATGGCACTCAGCAACAATGTGATCGGAGGCATAAACCTAGTGGCGGTGATACTCTCAATCCCCATAATCGGCGCCGGCATATGGCTAACAAACGAGCCAGCAGACTCGTGCGTGAAG
>NC_029789.2:1064285-1066295 GCF_000816755.2 Arachis ipaensis | reverse complement strand
GGCAGGTCTGGTCGGAGCCTTCTTCAGGATCCCCTGCCTCCTTATATCGTACCTGGTAGCCATGCTCGTGCTCATAGTGTTGCTGGTCATCATGGTGGTGTTTGTGTACATGGTCACCATTCGTGGCCATGGAGTGATAGAACCCAACCGTGCTTACTTGGAGTACCATCTGGACGATTTCTCTTCGTTCCTAAGAAGACGGGTGAGAAGCTCCTTCAAATGGGACCAGATCAGAGCCTGCCTTAGCTCCAGTAACATGTGTGCCGACCTCAATCAGAGATTCCGAATGCCTCAGGATTTCTTCAACGCACATCTTACACCAATGCAGGTACCAACTTCCATATAATTATTTAAGAGGAGTGGTAGGGGCAGCAACTTTTGTGTTTTGTAACCATCAATTAGCCATTAATAGTCTTTTTAACGGTGTGATATTACATTCAATGGTAAAAGATCACTTATTTTTCTTTTGATGATTAAGTGCTGGCTACAAAACACAAAAATTGCTGGTCACTAGACTTTTCTATTATTTAATAGCTTTAAGATTTTAATGAATCAATTAATGGTGGTGTGGTGTGTGTTGTAGTCAGGGTGTTGTAAGCCCCCAACACTATGTGGGTACACGTTTGTGAATCCAACGTATTGGATAAGCCCGATAAACAGTGCGGAGGACATGGATTGCCTTCAGTGGAGCAACGACCAAACACAACTTTGCTATGCGTGTGACTCCTGCAAGGCTGGTTTGTTGGCTCATCTCAGGAAGGAGTGGAAGAGGGCCAATGTCATTTTGATCATCTCCATCGTTGCATTAATCATCATATATTTGGTTGGCTTTTGTGCTTTTAGAAATGCTAACACTGAGGATCTCTTCCGCAGATACAAACAAGGCTACACTTAGAACATCATGTTACTATTTACTCTTTCTATTAGTTGCTAGCATTTGTGTTGATTCGAACTTGAGAGTTGAAAACTGATGCAAAAGGTTTCAAGGGCTCGGCTAGATTTGCGGAGAGCACCGAAAGCTTCATGTCTCGGGATTCCCAATATGTCTATCATTATTAGCAAGTAACTTTTAATGGAGCTTCTTCACGTGTTGTCCTAAGCTTTATCCAAGCCATTAACTGTTTTAAGTCTGATAATCTTATAGATTTATGAACCTTTAGATATTACCATGTATTATTAGATCTTCATTCTCGGGAAACTCTTATGTGGCATAAGTCTTTTATGCTTAAAATCAATTAGAAAATGATTGAAAATTTTTGTTCTCAATAATTAGTTAATATTTATTTTTGTGTTTAAAATTTTTCTTTTTTCTCTTACTTTTATTGGACTTTATTAAATCTTGTCCTCGTGATCAATGTACTAGATAATAGTAAAACTCTTATGTTGCATAAATCTTTTATGGTTAAAATCAATTAGAAAACGATTGAAATTTTTTTCTCTCAATAATTAGTTAATATTTATTCGTTGTGTTTAAAATTTTTCTTTTTTTTTATCTTAACTTTATGCGTTCACCGCTTTATTAGCCGATTACTCGTTAAAAATAAGCATGTTATATGTATATTAAAATTAACTACTAAAATTAATTACTAATCTAAAATATATATTTAGATATAAATAAATATTAAAAGTAAATTAAATCATAATATATTTATACACATTGGTGGTTGATTTTAATAATTGATTTTAGTAGACGAATAATATTTTTAAATTAAAAAATAATAATTTTTATTAAATTATTCTTTCATTTTAACACATGACAACAATAAAGGAGTCTCCCATTGAGACATAATTCAGCTTTATAGAATATATAAATATAATTACAATTTCAGTTTATATATTTTTAGTTTTATCTTTATAATTACCATTATCTCTCATGTACTTTTTATGTACTCTTTCAGTTTTATTAATTTTCTAACAAAATTGCTTAGTAAAAATAGATATTAGGAGCGCTGGATCTACCTTCCAATCTAATCTTGACCATAGAAAGATCCATCAATTACTTTTTCGTTT
>NC_029789.2:1061893-1064167 GCF_000816755.2 Arachis ipaensis | reverse complement strand
CATAACACTCACACACACCACAATTACTATAATTTTTTAGCTTATTTAGGATTGGAACCCTTTGTAGTTTGTTCGAGATGAGATGGGCCTAAATATACCAACAAAAATTGGTGGGTATGTGCACACATTAGGATCCACTGGGCCTTCAATTATTTTCTTTTTATTTGTATGTTGGGTCATCCTGTCTTTCTAAGACCAAGTCTAGGTGTTGCGATATAAGAACAAGAACTTTTTTTTGTAATTTACCTTAAAAGCCCTATTTTGTTTGCTTCTAACAGGTTAAGATTATTCATTACTTACAAACGGCCATCATTTATATAAAGGTTATTGTTTTCATGGCCCAAAATAAGACAAACCAAAATTAAAATAATTCGACAAGGTAAATAAATAACATACCATCAAAAAAAGAAAAAATATGGCAGATAAAATGAAATTCCTGAATTCAACCCCGCCAAAATACAGTATAATTTAACTTGAATGAGATATATGTTGATAATAACGTCTTAATATTAGGTACGGTGCATTGTATTATTTATTTAATGAAAGCATTGTATGTATGATGAGTTACATTATTAGGAAGGTGAATAGAAAGAGAGTGAGATGAGGAAGAAGAAGAAGAATTGGTATTGGGTAGGTTGTGTCAGGGCAAGAAGGCCTACCACACTCAAAAATTGAAGAGCATAGCATGTGTGGTGTGTACGGCCAGTCTGACAAATAAGCATAAGCAGAGGAATTAGCATTTAGCACCTTATGTGGTCGTTTATGTATGTATGTGTCGCCACTCACCACTTAGACATTGATTCCCATATCCACAAACATATAACAACAACGCATCACTGCCCATTACAAAACAACACTAAATACCCATCCCTACTTCTCTATTACTTCCCTTTAATTCTTCCCATTCCATTCCCATGCTTTTCCCACCTCACACTACAATAATCTTCTCTTCTTAAGCTTAATACAATCTTCATATGCTAATTTGACCAAATTATTTCAGAAAATATGTGTTCAATACATCTTAATTATTTTTTTATAAAGATATTTTCATATGAATAGAGTAATGTTGATGAATTAGAGAAACTTGTTACATGTTAATTGTTAATGTTCTTGCAAGGATACTGTACGTCGGTCTGGTTGTCTATCTAATACACCTGATCCGACGTTATCCTTGTGAACTTGAACCCGAGCATGGTACCTGCAAAAGGGACTCCGACGCTCAAGTTAATAATAGAATAAACGAAACTAAAGCCGAATATACAAGGTCGGAGATAAGTAATTTTGAGTGGACTTAGAGATGGAATAGCCTCGTCTAGTAGAGGTATTTTGTGCTATATGTTATTCAACTCTCCACTTCGGATATATAGGTTCAGCGTGTAGCCTAAACGGTCAGTGAGATCTGAGATTTTGGTGAGTGGATTAGCCGGATATGCTGGCGTGCATGCTGATTCCGAGATTCGAGCATATGAACAGTTGAGAAACAACCGTTGCGTCGAGGTATAGCTCAGATGAAGCCGAAATTCTTGGGTACAGTATAGTTAATATAGAGTATTTATGAATTAATGATGATTTGAGAGTGAAGCAAAATTTGGATGTTTCACATGTCCAAGTCTGTTTTCAATTGATTTAATGAACAAATGGAGAATTAGGTAAAAAATATAGGAGCCGTGAGGCAAATGGTTTTCTACTTACGTGTCTTGTTATATATGTGTTTTCTCTTCGCATTGAACTGAGAAATGATTTATGAGCAAAATAGGCAACAGAAAAGGACATAATATTGTAATCCATTAGGGATTGTCTACCCCAAAATCATCCAACCATGATGATAAAGACCCATGTTCTTGGAGCAGCTGGAGGAATATAATTTCCTAACAACGTTTCATTATAGACCTTTCTATCACCAATGCGTCATTCTTGATATTACTATATGGTAATTATGTTGTATCTCATGAATTGAAGTTGATGTAAACAATAAATAAATAAATTGAACTACAAATATGTGTGACACCAAAAATATTTATCTATTTAAAACCTGAACCACGTATCGAATGCAATGTGTATAAGATGATTATGCATGTATTTTGGGTGCACTCAATTTAGTGAATTTACCAAATAAATTAGATCTCAGGTGTACTCGAGATCAATGCATTCAAATTCTTTCTATATTTCGGATACAGTATATTCGAAACATATGTATAATCATTTTATATCCACTAGCTACATCCGATATATATTTTAAATTTTAAATAGATAAATGTTTAAAAAATTACGAAT
>NC_029789.2:1059941-1061271 GCF_000816755.2 Arachis ipaensis | reverse complement strand
TATTGATTTATTTTATTTACATATAAAAAGAAATTCTAAATAAAGAGGAATTTCTCAACAAAAAGTTACCGGGGAATAGTTTTTTTTTTTTAACTAACTTCTGACAGAATTCAGAAAAGAAAATCTCGTGAAGGCTAGTTTTGAGGCCTAAAATGTAGTTGATCCTCATCTACTACAATTGTTACAATTTCAGATCAGATGAGGGATCTGATGTTTTTTCCATTTTTTTCATGTTTTTTATAACACTAAAGATAAATATTCTGTTTTTTATTTTTTATTAATTATTTTAAAAAGAAATGTATATAAAAATGGTGTATATAAATTTAACAAAAAATCCAGGTGGAGTGTGTGATGATGTCACTAGCACTGACCACTGTCCAACTCCTCATTTTTCCTTAAGATACTAAGTTAATGGATCTCTCATCTTATAAACTTCTCATTCTTTCTTGTTTTTTATGATATGAGACTAACTTTAACACTTCTCACACTTGCAACATTAACACAACTTCCATCGAAGACCAACCATGTTGATTATGATTTTGATATTTAGAAGGCGTGAAAATGAGCGAGTAATCTAGTGACCCCTCCAAAAAAAATTCTCATCATTGATTGGAATCTCAGTACCATAGAAACTTGTAAAAAGCATCAACACTACCAATAATAATAATAATAATAAAAATGTTCATCATTGATTGAAAGAGTTGACTTGTAGCTTGTAGGAATGGCCAAACCTTTCCTTGCTCCTTTTCTTCTACGTTACATATTTTTTTAGGTTCAGAATAATTGTGGCCATGACTTTTATGATATTAATTAATTAATATTGTTAAGATGAAGAAGCGACTCTTTCAGCCTTAGGAGGGTATCTTCAATGGGCAAACGCCTTGGACCATGCCTTAGACCTTTTCTTTGTAAAATATATTTTTTTATACCTAAACAAAATATCTTAAATAGTGTATGTAGACATGGAAAGAGTCAAGGCTTCAAACATGTTTATAGTCCTCTACCTTATGAACCTCAATATATAAAGTTATACAGGACTTGATAGGTATTATTAGTAATTACTGTTGCACTATGGTGTCATAGGCAAAAAGGTATGGAACATTATTTCTCAAAGTGTTCCATTTTATTAGTACAAAATGAAGCAACATTAGAGAAAATATAGTAGAATAGTCTCTGCTTTAAAGACTAAAGAGACTAACGTGGATACTATTATTGTCACAAAGGCCAAACCAAATAATGGAGGGCTATGTCAAAATCTGTGATCCTCTCTTCTCTCTTTAATTCTTCCCTAACCATGCCAATCAAAATTACAAAGGGAATGTGACTCGGA
>NC_029789.2:1057915-1059552 GCF_000816755.2 Arachis ipaensis | reverse complement strand
ATATATATATATGTGTGTGTGTGTGTATATACATATATACACACGCCACCCGTGTGTAGGTAGTTCCCTCTTTAAATTTACTTATTTTATATATAAGTTTTTTAATGGTTTAATTATTCTGTTGGTCCTTATATTTTCACCAAATTTTTAATTAGGTCCCTATATTTTTTTTCCTTTCAATTGGATCCTTACACTGCTTTAATTTTGTAATTAAGTCCTTCCTAGTGTAAAAAATATTAGAGTTAACTGAACATTTCTTCGCAAATTGAAGGTATTTATAATTAAAAACTTAATTAAATCTTTAACCGCATGTATTTTGGTAAAAATATTATGTTAATTTTAACATTTTTAACATGAAAATGATGTAATTACAAAATTAAAAGCAGTGTAGAGACCCAATTAAAAGGAAAAAAGTATAAGGATCTAATTAAAAATTTGGTGAAATTATAAGACCAACAGAATAATTAAACCTATTTTAATCAAATTTTATATATAGTTTCATGCATTATGTGTTCCAATAACATTTAATTAATTAGAGGAAGGAGACAAGAAAATAGCTAGGACTACCAGAAATGAACCACATGGGGATGTACATTGATACATTACACCATTGTGGATTATGGGACTTGGATCTGTCGAAATTAATGCAAGAACGAGAACTAATAACCAAATAATTCTTTTTTAATTTGTAAAAAGAACATCGTTGCATAATTAGAAAAAGAAAATGCAGGGATAGTTAAAAGTTAAAACACGTGATATGGGTTGAAGTCCCTAATAATGTTATTTTATTGACGCTATGAAAACAAAATTAAATATGACTAACAATAGGATGATGAATGAGATTGCGCAGATAGATATTATTGTATGTCACTTGTCAATACTCTAAAGCAACCTCAAAACACAAAACTAAATTAGGAAGGAGATGGGATATGTTGGAGAAATTAATAAAATAAGAGTAATAGTATTTCTAACTTCTAAGGCAACTATATTTATTGGACAATAATTAATGTTGGTCCAATTAATCAAATACAATAATTATAAGCCAATTATATGATTATTTGTCAATTGTATGAATAGTTAATCCAAGTATAGGCATTATCATGAGCAGGTCTTTCAAGTTGGCGCTTAATCACAAAGATATTTTGCGACCCCATCATCCCTGCGACTATAAGGAATTAGGATTTAGGAAAGGACAACGAACTTTTCTGGCCTCACAGCTTTAATTTTCAAATATATTTTGTCATTTTCATATATACTATATCTTATATATGAGATACTTTTCAAAATTATTATTATTTAATTACATCGACTTATGTGAACAAGTGTAGACTAATATATCAGGTTGCAACAATACTTCAAAAAAGGACGAAGATTGAATAGTTATAAATCTTGTTCTTAAGAATCTTATCATCAATTCTGGCTGCTTTAATTAATTAATTAGTTAAAGACGTAGAATTGTTATATATGTAACTGTACTGACTACTACGTACTGTATGTATGTTCATATATTAAAATATATATAATATTATTACATAGATATCTACAGTGCAAGTAGCGAGTTGTTTATATACACAAATAATAACATAACATTTGGCTACGAGAACACTTGCTGTTGTTGTCACACGAAAGGTAATAAA
>NC_029789.2:1039998-1057065 GCF_000816755.2 Arachis ipaensis | reverse complement strand
CATAAAATTAATTTTGATGAGTTGAAATTGTCGTGATGTGTTTAGGGGCCAGGTATGTGGGTGGCTAATTAAAGTTGTTTGGAGGATGTGAATGTGGATAGCTACTTCCATCGCCCTTCTTATCCACTTCTGGTTGAGACTACGAGGTCTGTTTCTTCGGATTGAGATCAATCCTCTTTCTTTTTTCTTTTTTTGGTTTGTAGTAATAATATTTTATTTTTTTTATTTTTTGCATTATCCTTGGTGTAAAGTTATTTTCATGGGTTGTTTGATTGCTTCCGGAAATAAATGATTCTACTGTAGGACTTCAATTGACCTCTATAACATTCAAGGAAACCTTATATGCCTATGCCACAACCCTTTACTGTTTCTTGTCTATGCTTGGTTTCGATTAGGGTAACAATACAATCAAATTTCTCATCGTCTTTCAAATTATATGTATTATTATTATTATTATTATTATTATTTGTTCGGTTGGTCGGAAAAATGACGGATCGGATGCTGTCGGATCAAGAGCATTGGGTTATGTGATGAAAGATCTGGACCTGGACGCGAGTTCTTTGAATTGACAAGTTGTCTTGGTCGTTGGTGGGCTATAAAGATATTCCGATGCTAAAGTTAGTATCTATACAATGAAATGGTTAATTAAAGTAAAAATGACATATCTTTGAAGAGAGATAGGTCCCTCTCTATTTATAATCTATACTCGAGTGAATCTTTTGCTTTATTATTATTATTATTGATTCGTCCTGGTATTGGGTTGGCCGAGTTTTAGTAATTTCGAACAGGCGGCTGTCAAAGAAGAAGAGCTATATGTCGACCTGGATCGAACACCGCGGTGAAAATACCTGCAAAAGATACTCCGACGCTCAAGTCAATAGTGATCTTTAGTGAATGAGTTAAGTAAAGAATAAAAGATTGAGAATGGAACCTGATCCTTAACCGAGAATATTAGTTCGGCTTTATAGACGTTATTTTATCCGTTTTCTCTGGATCAATCCGAGTTTATGGGTTAGTTATCATATTATGTTTTAGTGATCTACTTTGTTTAAGCATGTTTCTTATTTTTTGGATAAGTGAAGTTGTCCCACCATAAGATTGTTTTCCTGTTCTAAGCACTCCTCATAATTAACAACTAAGTACATTATTAAAATGATTCTTTGATGTTTAATTATTAATTGTTGAATTAATTAAAATGTCTTTTTTTTTCCTTTCTTTTTTCACACATGCATCCAACAAAAGAAAGTAGTATTATAATTAACACTTCTCACACATAATAAAAAAGTTGTACCTGATTTCCATAATTTCAAGTACATTTTAATCATACAAATTAAAGCAAAAAGGTAAAAAGGTGGCCATTTTTTTATACGCAAGCTTGTCATCAAGAGATATGTATAATCAAAGTTGAATTTTCTGCTTTAGAAAGTCAAGAGTTTGATATATATTGGTTATTAATCTTTTGTGTTAAACAACAATAGAACTATTTGAGTTGCATTATTAGTAGTTTGGGACCATCATCTAACTGCAAGGGTCAAACAAGAAGAAAAAGGTTAACATAAATTTCTGACTCATCACATATATTATTATTATTATTAGGGTTTATCTAATATATATCTTTAAAATACATAATAAATTTATTATTAATAAAAATTTTAAATATTTTTATTTAATGAATACAAAATAATATATCAAAAAATAATTTTTTATATTTTCAATAAAAGAATTTTTAATTTATAAATTTATTATTGCTCTTATAACACAAAATAAATAAACCCGTATTATTATTTCGTGCGTTTCTGTAAAAAAAAAGGAAAAGTATAGGGTACCAACATATTATCTGCCAACTTATTATCAACAATAATTAATTATTATATTTTAAATACATATATAAAGAGACACATCTAGAAAATATATCTATAAAGACACTTCTATTAAACACAGCCATAAAAAAGATATTTTTATTAGACACATCCACAAAGACACTTTCATAAAACACAATTATAAATAAGAATTGGCAAAAATTGACAGAAATTGACAAATATGCTGTTGGTAACGTAGCGGGACTGAAAAAAAAAATACAAACACGTAGGGTTATGTAGAGTGTCATATGTGAGTATTGTGTGTATGAGCAATATAAAATCCTACATAGTTGTTGTGAGCCTCAATGATGATGAAAATGAGCATGAATGGTGAGAGTGTGGGCTTGAAGGAGGCTACCACTTTAATTTCTTTTGCTACTTTAATTTATTACCTATATATATATATGATTAAATCATTCACCATCATCATCTTCATCCGATCCTATTTTTTAGGGTTAGTAAATCAAATGACATCACGGCTTCGGCAATTTGATTAACAAGTGGGTACCACTTTTACTTGTACCTATATGAATGTGGCTCTCTCTTTCACCCAAGGGTTTAAATATTATTATATTATTATACATGATGATCATGATGAGTAGTTGAGCACCATGCCACACAAATGCAATTCTATCCCACTTTATACTTAATTGATTCATGTTTTATTTACCAAGAAAAATTATATATAAAACAAAACAAAATGGGAATAACTTGTACTTTAGGGCGAGTCATAAATAAGTTAAATAAATTAATAATATTAGGGGATCATATTATGACGATTGAGCATGTCACTAAAAATAAGAATGCAAACCCTCTCTCTAGCAAAGTAAATAATGGAAATTAAAGTAATTGAGATGTGTGTGTTTACATACATATATTATATTAATTTATATCTCCACTAACTATAGCAGTCTAATAATGTGCTCTGTATCAAAAGAAAAAGTCTACTAATGTGCTCCTATATGGCTACCACCATTTAAAAAAAATATATATATTGCTGCTTCTAATTATTCAGGCTGATTTTTTTGGTTACGAAAGAGCTGGGTATACTTTGTCGGGTTATGGGATGAGGATGAGCTATACCAATATGTGGGACAGATTTTTTGTTCAGAGATGGTGAGAAGAAATCAGACCCAACGATTTACTTTTTGAAATTTTTTTGAGCAAATCGGAGGGTCCGTTTTGCATGTAGAGGAGGAACGAAAATAACATTAAGCAAATCGGACCCTGCGACTTGTACGTGAACAAAATTTTTTTATATAACTTTAAGGTAATCACATGGTCCGTTTTCTTTGTTAACGAAGTTTTGGATATAGGCTGAGCAACTCGCACGGTCCGATTTGGCCAAGACAACTCCCTCGGTCCGATTTGTATGTGAACTGACACCATACGAATGTAAAGCTCTCATCCTCTCCATAACGCCGTCCAGCACCAACCTTGATTCCATATTAAAATTAATTTGCGAATTATTCATGTATAAATTAAACCACTTTGGATGGCCACAACGTGGAATAAATGCTTTAAATTTAAAAAAAAAATGATAAATAGGTCCTGACATTTTGTCTCGTGGATATTTTTGTTTCTAACTATTGAAAAATACTTTTAAGTCTCTGATCTTCACAAAACTTGGACGGATCAGTCCCTCCGTTCAAATGCCTCCGTCAAGGACTAATCCGTCCAAGTTTTGTGAAGGTCAGAGACTTTAAAGTATTTTTCAATGGTCAGAAACGAAAATGTCTGCGGGACAAAAAGTCAGGAACCTATTTGTCTTTTTCTCAAAAAAAATGATATTCGTACTATTTTTGTAGTTTTTATAATATAAAAAATAATTTTTCATTTTTCTGAGGGAATCTAATCTCTTTCAAAAATTTGGAACCTTTTTTTTTTGAAAAAAAAAAAACGGTGATACTACATGTAACCAAAAATAAGTAATAACTAATAAGTGATGCTTTGCGTATTAAAACTCTTACATAAGTCACTGTCTACTTTAGAATTTCTTAAGGAATCATACAAATATCTAATAAAGATTGGACTACGCAAGTTGTAATTTGAATAGGCTTAATATATAAACGCATTAATCATAATTCATAAGTTCCTAACTATATAGAGCTACAAACCATGGGTTATTTTAGTACAAGTTGGTGAAATGACACAATACAAAGAGTCATGATTCCATAGTTTCTTTATTTGGGATGCATATTCATGATTGCATGTTGCTTTCTAAGCATAAGTTAAGAACTTGGGTAATTTTATTTTCCCTCTTCCACAGTGGGGCACTTGTGTTTTTTTCCCTTCATCAATTAAGTTAGTGATGTGCACGATTTAGGAAAAGCAAAGATAGAGAGATATGAAATTGTCGTCACTAGTTATTTTGTTTATAAATAACTAAATGTTTAATTTGCCTATCTTAGACTTAGATAGTTATTTCTAGGAATGCAGTGGGAAGGTTCTTATGATAAAGAAGGCAATCAATAAGACAGAGACAAGATATATATAGTTTGGCATAAGGTTATTTTCACAACTCCGGTGGACTCTTATTCAGATCAATTCAAGTACTCCAATCCCTTTCATCAAACTAACATATGGATATATATGATGAATATGAAAATAATAATTAAGATTATTCAAATATTACCGGGACACTTAATTAATGAATAACCTCTTGTTACTATAAAACTAAAACTCGAGTTTACCAAGAATCGAACTCTTGACATTTCGGATCTAAAGCTCTAATATCATGTCATGATACCACTCATCCCAAAAACTTCAGCTAATGGAAAAAGGTAACACTAATGATTATATCTCCAATATTTTCTTAACTTTCATTTTGTACAAATATTCCATTAGTTCTTCATACTTTCCCTAACGTTAAATACAACATAACAGTTTTACACTATTAAGTCACGAAACTTCCAAATCATAGCATTAAGAGCATGACATAAAAACGCTAAATACTGAAAAAATGGCAATCTCATGATATGGGAATAAAAGGAGAAGAAACCCAACAAATAAAACTCAAGTCTAAAAATATTATAAAAAAAATACTTAATTAATTTAAATATCAGAATGTCTTTTTTTTATATATATATATATTTTGTCTAATTCCATACTCACTGAAATTAGAATCTTCGATCTTCTCACTCTCCGTTCGTGATCTCTACTCTGAAAAGATAGATAAATTTAATAGAGACTTAGAGACTGAGACTCAGTATCATGTTTGTTGGCTCAGAGACTGGTACTAAAATTTCTGTCTCTATCCCTAAAATTTCAGTATTTTAGTACTTCCAAAAAGTGAGGACACAGGAAACTGAAATTTTTAGAGACAGAGACTGAAACTTTAATAACATCTTATATCTAAAATACTCTCATTTCAACTAATTAATTTCAATTTTATTTTTTGTATAAATTAAATTAGAATTTCATTCTTGTTTTAATTTCTGTCTCCCATTTTCCACCAAACAGAATACTAAAATTTATTTCTGTCTTTGTCTCTTAGTCTCTATCTTTCAGTCTCTATCTCTCCACCAAACGCTAAATGTCAAATTGGATTTGGTTAAGAGTCACACACCTAATTTAAAGAGGAGAGATAGATTGTGATGGCTATTTTATTATTGAATGCTTTGGGTAAGGTTTGTCTCACATATGCTAATTAGTTGGGGGAAGAGAAAAACCGTATGAACTCATATATGATGTAACACTAGGGACCCTTTTTTTAGTTAAGATTTTGCCATTTGGTTACTCCCACTATGCCCTCATCACCTCAACTCTCTTCAACAATTCCCTTTGGTTTTCTCTCCTCTCTTTTGCTACCACCTACATCTTATCTTATTTTTCTCCTCCCCTAATTTTACCATGTGTGTATTTATTTTATAAGGATCCAGTTAAAGTGTGGTGACTTACACCAATACAACAATCTAAAACTTATTATATGCATGTTCTATTTGATTTTTATATAAATTATAATTGCTAACCATGATTTAACCATTGTATATAAATTATCGTAGTTTATAAAGAGTATTGTTTGTGCATAAACTGCGAAATTTCTATGGTGTCACATGCCATTGTAAGTTAGACAAGAAAAAAGATCACCGGCCTTCACACATGCAACATTCACAAGTAGTGCGTTTTGACCTTTTTTTTTTGTCGGTGAATTGGACAACCCTCAATCCTAGGTACATAATACACACCCACACACTCCTCACATACTTACCAATTTTTTCTTCTCGGTTGCAGCTAGTAGGATTCGAACCTAAGACTTTTGAGACGGGGAGGGGGCGGAATGCCGTGTGAGCTATGGCTCATTGGCCGTCTTGACCTTTAAAACTCAATAAAAAATTTGCCGCCACATGACAAATGTAAAATACCCGATAAGCACACGGTAGTAGTCAACCACTGTCAGTTGTCTTCAGAAAAGTCTTGATGCCATTGTACCTGTTAGAGATAACAAGAATATCCTCTCGTGGTGTCACATGTTGCCGTAAGTTAAACAAGAAAAAAGACCACGAATCCGCATTTTCTTCCTCCACACCTCCATATTTTTCACATAAGTGAGTACTGTTAATGCTCATTAGTGGCTTGCAATGTCGAAAGACCTCAATACAAGGAGAAAATATCCAGAAAAGATGATGAAAGTACATTGTAGATTCATTAATTTGATCCCAACTCTAATCGGAGAAGTCTTTAACACTGCAATAGTGTCGAGCATGGTGGATTGGACTCAAAGCATCCAATATGGTAACTCGCCGTATGACTCCTCTCAATCTCCACATATCTATGCTATTGCCTTATACTTTATCATCCAAACCTTCTTGTAACTAGGTTTGAAATCATAAGTTGCTTTTGTTGCTTCCTGCAATACTTTTATCGTAACTGCAGCATTTGCTCTAAACAATGAAAATATTCTCGCATAAATAATGTGGTAATCAAGTTGTCGATGATCGCTTGAAATCGATGTAGCTAAGCAAGTGTGCGGATCATTATACCTTCTAACCTTTCAGGTATCTTTTCGTTGACGAAGTGAGATACGAATCAACCAAGTGCAACCTTTGTCGAATTCTTTGCATTTTCTATGATACTTAAGATGATCTGATTCTAACACCCTGTACTCAACTCCTCGACGGATGCTATAATCCTTCACACGCAACACAACTTTCTCTTTATTTTGGAATGATTGCATAATCTAAAATTTTGTAGAAGCAGTTTCATGACGTAATTCTTGACCCCCTTCCGAAGGCAACATCTACGTCCAGCTGTTATCCTATAGCTTCCAAGTCAAAGGTTGAAAAGTGTGGAGGATATTATTGTGTGCCGAAACTTGATGGACCCTACTGTATACGTGGATTGTTCCTTGTATCTTCATCGCTGTCTCAAACTATATCGACGGACTCTTCGTCCAAATCATCCTCTCTCATTGCATTTTCAACTCGATTAAGTTCGCCATCACCTACACAATCAGGAATCATGATAGGAGAACTAGCAATCTCAACTTTCAGCTGTCGGAACAAATAGTTCTCCAATACTACACAACCATCTTCATCCACACAGTTCAAATCAACCGCAAGGGATGGAGATGCAACGATCAGACAAGTTAGTGCAACCACAGGCATCGAATTGGATTATTGGAAGCAGCCCAAGCTAGACGATTGAAGATTCAGAACTGTCGACACATCCTCCAACTTCGCGTACAACTTGTATATCCTGACTTCCAAAAAAATTTTTCGACAATAAAACAGAACCTGCAGATCTTCATCAGACCCTATCACAAATGTATTATACTTCACACCGATTGATACAACTGTAATAGATATCTTATAAAATAACTTCTTCATCTACTTGGTCCCAAACACTCTAAATTTCTACAACATATTAGTTTTTAGATCTGACAAGATATTCGACAAACAAAAAAAATACATTCAAGAATTCCATGTCAATAAATTTCACATCCTTTCTTTTGCTTTAATAAATTTTTCCAAAAAAATATATCAGTGCTAAAAAACTATCCTCTTTATTAGATATTGTAAAAATAACTCTCTCCTTGATAATTATCTTCAATTAGTATATATAGAATCTATAATCTTCATAAATTACAACAGAAATCTCACAGTGTATGTACAATCTTCGATCTTTATAATAGCGGTAGAAATTTCACAGTATATGTACAAATGTTACATCACAGTTAGCTGTTATTATATAAAATTTAAAAAGGACACCGATATAATGAGTTTCAGATTGTTGTATATATCGAGGTAAATTGCCCTAAACATAATAATGAATAAACTCCACAACTATTATGTCCATAGGTTAATTAATTGACACATGCTAGTTTTAGCACATATATTGTGTCATGTGTTATCTTCTAGCACATGTTGGATAACATATATATAGGGATATATAGTGTAGGGCCTTAAGCATAGGTGACACCCTAAGTACGTAATCACATGAAATGTATAAATTAACGGATAAATTAACAAATTCGTATTAATAAAACTAAAATGATAATTGCAAATTGCAACTTAAAAAAAATGATAATAATTGGTGGAAAAATTTGAATTACATTCATTACTTTTATTCTGTTGTAATTATTAAGAAAATATAAACTACTATTAAACTATTCTTCTATTTAGTCCATGATAATAATTAAGGTTGTAAATCGAACCGATTACAAAACCGATAAAATGACTGATTCAATGGTTCAAAAGTTCAACTAAAATTTAACCGGGATTCAATCGGTATAATTAAATATAAAATCAATTTAGTAAAAATTTAATATATAATTTTAAATATTTAAATTCAATAATTTTTATACTAATAAAATTTAAAATTTTATAATTTTATATAATAAATTGTCTATAATTTATAATTAAAAATTTACAAACAAGTTCAAACATCACAGTTTATAACTAAAAAAAAAATCAGAGGATACAAAAATGATAAACACATGTTCCATCGCAAAAAAAAAAAAAATAAACTAAAAAAATTTAAAATTTTATAATTTTACATAATAAATTATCCATAATTTATAATTAAAAGTTCATAAATAACTTTAAACATCAATCTTTATAACTAATAAAAATCAAAATGCTTCTAAATGACAGAAATAATGTTCAACCACAAACAATTATTCCAATTTTATAAAAATTATAAAAACAAAAAAATAACAGTAGAATCAGAAAAATTAACAATAAGAATTATAATGTTCTACAATAGTAATATTATATTGTTGAATAGTAAAAACTCTAGCAGAGAAAGAGTACGTATTTCGTACTCACGGAGAATTAGAGAAGGAGAGAGCAGGAGAGAGCGATTGAGGGTGAAACACGGTGAGGAAGATGACCATGCCATGTGGGAGGTAGAGTAGGAGGGTTTGCATCAGGTGTAATGGAGGGATCAAGTAAGGGCGACCTTAGTTCTAGGGAGACCTCCAAGATTTCTTTTCGTGACAAGGTTATTGGTTCTACGATAGCCTGAGGGATAAACCGGGTTGAAGCTCTAGATGAGGATTCCATGGCAGTCGTCACCGAAAAACAAGGAGATCCTATGCCTCCGAGAGTTTGCTTCTCTGAAGAGGCTAGAAACATCCTTTCTGAACGATACAACGAGGCAATTGTGATTAAGGTTCTTGGAAAAAATCTTAGTTACACGGCCATGTTTCACAAACTGAAAGGGGTATGGAGGATCACCGGTGGATATGAAATCTTGGATGTGGGTTTGGGATACTTTCTCGTCAAATTTGATCGTATGGACGATCGAGAGAAGGTTTTATTAGGGGGGCCATGGATGATCTTCGGTCACTATATTGCGGCAAGCCGTGGTCACCAGATTTTAAACTTTGTGAGGACACTTTCGGGGAGACTATGGTTTGGATTCGAATCGCTGCTTTGAGCATATGGTACTATCAGGATAAATCCATGATGAGAATTGCTTCTGCTGTGGGGAGACCAGTCAAGGTGGATTTGGATACTAAGTCGGTGGAGGGGGAAATTTGATCGGGCCTGCGTGCAAATTAATCTTGGTTTTCCGGTGGTCCGGAATGTGATTGTCGATGAGTTTGAATATAAGGTGGAGCATGAATGTTTACACGTTATTTTTGACAAGTGCAATTGTTTAGGGCATCCAACAAGTGACTGCAGAGTGACCCCGATAGAGCCAAAAGAAGTAGATCGAAAGGAAACATCAGTGACCGAGACGGCGGCCCGGGAGGTGCAGCCACAGGAAGCCTCAAAGGAGAAAATTTTTGAATTTAGATGCAATCCCGAAGATTCAGTGACAGTTGTAGATATTGGAAAGGAATTGAGTGATACGTTGCATGGGAAGGAAGTGGGGTCCCAATATTTGGGAGATGAGACTGGCTGGACCAAAGTCAGCGGTAAAAGGAGAGAAAAATTGAGCCAATCAAACAAAGCCCAACAAACCTCTAAAGACAAAGTGCCGTTGCACTCAAATCAGAAATTGGTCCAGAACCGTGACTTTCGGCTGCATGTGAGAGGAGCCGAATTAGGGGTGAAGACCGAGTCGGTTGGCGGATCTCAAGCACGCATGGTGTCTTCCAAACAGCAAGGGGTGAAGGGAAAAGTTGTCTCCGTTGCAGAGCCGAATTTTACTTACACTATCAAAAATGGACACAAGAGGTTGCGCGCTTTTTCTTTGCAGAATTCGCCGTCGACTCCGGACTGCTTTGGCGATGCCAGCAAGCATCAAATCAGTGAATTGGAAGGGTTGCCGGTGGAGGGACACAGACAAACCGGACAACAACCGGGTAAGGACAAGCAAGTCTCAGGGGGATATGATGGTGCATCTTCATCATCTCGTTAGGGACTTCGGCTGAGGTTGGTCCTTTTTACAGTACAACTATTTTATGGATTATTTAGATTTAAGCTTTCTATTTTGGAATATTAGAGGGGCCTCTAATAAATTGGCCCTTGTTCATAGTAAAGAGTTAGTGAATAAATTTTACCCTAATTTTTTCATTTTGTTTGAAACCCATATTCTTTTTTGAGAGGATGAAATCTTTTTGGAGCAACATAGGTTATCAGGGTGTTGGTGTTGTTAAGGCTAATGCTCATAGTGGGGATATCTGGGTTCTATGTTCTAATTCAAATATTTTTGTGAGAGTGTTGGATGTAGTTGATCAATGTATCAGTTTTGAAATCTCTATAGGCAATACTTCTAGTTACTGCAGTGTGATGTATGCTAATCCACATATACATCGGCGTAAAGAATTGTGGAGTGACTTGACAAGGATTGCTAATATGATCCACAGACCTTGGATCGTGTTAGGGGACTTTAATGATGTTCTGTTGCAGAGTAAAGTTAGAGGGAGACAGTTTAGACTTGCCAGAGCAGAACAATTTATGGAAACATTGGAGGATTGTGGGCTGTTTGATATGGGGCCTATTGGGAGAAGATTCACTTGGTACAAGAGGGTGAAAGGTGGGGTGCAGGTGGCTAAGAAGCTTGATAGAGCAGTCATCAACCAGAACTAACGACTAATGTTTCCGGAGGCTTATACTGAGGTGCTGGCACGTCTTCACTCTGATCATTGCCCGTTGTTCACTAGGTGTAAGATGGCAGAGAGGGCTACAAAGGGCCATCATCCGTTCAGATTCCAGACTGCATAGATGACTCATCCTTTTTTTAGGAATGTTGTTCATACAGCTTGGAATAAAGGAGCTCCAGATGTGGTCAAAAGTTTGTTGGAGGTTCAAAAAGATGCAACAGGCTTCAATAAAAAGGTTTTTGGCAATATTTTTGTTAAGAAAATGGAGCTAGAGAAGCTTTTGAATGACATTTAGATTACTCTGGAGAGTCAGAAGGATCAACAGCTTAGGATCAAAGAGCAAATTTTGCATCAGAAACTGAATGCTGTCCTGCTTCAAGAAGAGCTGTTGTGGTACCAAAAATCTAGAGAACAATGGGTGAGATGTGAAGATAGAAATACAAAATTTTTTATCTGCAGACGGTTATCAGGCAAAAAAGGAACAAAATTCATGGGTTGTTTTTGGAGGATGGTCTTGGGACACAGAAACTTTGACTCTAGAAATGGCTGCAAATTCTTTCTTTAAAAAACTCTTTTCTACAAGGGAGGATATTGACCTGGACGCCATGGGGCCTTTTTCTTGCCCGTCTCTTAGTACTAAGGCTTGTCAAAAGCTAGTGGAACCAGTGACGTCTGAAGAGGTTAAAAGAGCTGTGATGACCATGAGTTCGTTTAAAGCGCCATGGTCAGATGGATTTCAAGCAATTTTCTACAAAGAGTTCTGGGACTCTCTTAGCAATGATGTGTATGGGCTGGTCAAGCGAGCCTTTGAGGGTGAGCCAATGAATGCGGCTATTTTCGATACTCTCAATAGGTTCAGACCTTTTTTCTGTCGAAGATTTTTGGTCCTTTGCAAGGAGGGTTCATTCCAGGAAGATGAACCACAGAGAATATTATCATTGCTCAGGAGATTATGCACTTCATGAGGAACACCAAGAGTGGTTGTCCCGGAAAGCAAATAGAGCTGCAGATTGGATAGCTAGATATGGTGCCAAGAGTAACTCTAATCATGTTATTTGGTTTGAGTCTTGTGTTGATCTTTAGCAAATCATCCGCTCGAATATAGGATAGAGTTTGCTTTGTTTTTTTCATGTTTAGTCACAAAAAAAAATATTGTTGAATAGTATCGCTTGTGATGTTCTCCTCATTCTCCTACAAATTTTTAAACCACATCAATTGGGAAAATCAGCACAAAAACAAAGAATAACAAATAAACTAAATATTCATAATCATAAATGATATAAACCAAGAGTTATTATTATTATTATCCACTTACATTGAGAATTTCACCAACATTGAAACCAGAAACTTTGTAAATCTCAACAAAAAAAGAAATGTAATTTCTGCTATGGAAAGATTAGAAATTATGAAAAATAATTTTACCATACCACCATCAACAATTCAGAATCAGACAAAATTAGCAACCAAAACTAACAACTCAGAATAAGAAAAACCAGCATAAACAACTCATAATTAACATAAACAACTCATAATCAAAAAAATTTCTAGCATTAACAATGTTCATCAACAACGCAGTCGCAGAAAAATCAGCGGTCAACAACTCAAAAATCAAAATAAATAAAATTAACAAAATAACCAAAAATAAATTGAGGCAGTAGTGCTTATCGGCGGCGAGGAATGAAGGAAGGTGACGGCGCGGCGAATACTCCACAGCCGATCAGAGAGAGACGTCGCAGTGAGAGAGAGACAGAGAGATCTCGGATAGAGAGAACTTGAAAAGAGAGATGGGCACCAACAAATCGAGCAAGCACTCGACGTCAAGGAGGCAAGGGTGGGTGAGGGGTTCTGAAGTCTGAACGTTTGATTTTTTTTCCATATATATAAATACCACTGAACCGGAAAAAAAACGGATCGTTCTCATGGATCGTCGATTAACTGCCGGTTTGGCCGGTTTTTATGCCGGTTTTTGGCTAGACGGTTCTTTACATCAACCGAAGCAGACAGATGATCGATTTTTGGTTAACCCGGTCAAACCGATCAGTCCGGTTCAGTTTTCAGAACAATGATAATAATAAAGAAGTCTCGTGACCCACAAATTCAGCCCAACATAATACATAAATTCAGTTTTAATTTTAGCCTTTATCATCTTATCTTATCTTTATCCTATATTTACTTGTTCTTATCTTATCTTTATTTGTTTTTATCTTTTTTAGGCCAATGCTCTATATATATTTTGTTTTACCTTCACAATTCAATTCAAATCAATCAATCAACAATCAATGCAAATTTCTTTATTTTTTTTTCCTATTCTTTTAGGATTTTATCAACTAGGTCTTATAATGTACAAAATTGACGTGAATGAACCTTAGAAGTAGACACTAGAAGTAATATTAAATCTTTTTTTTATTTTAGTCCATGACAATAATAAAGAAGTCTTATGGCCCATAAGTTTAGTTTAACAAAATACATAAATTCAGTCAAAATTTTAACTTTTATCGTCTTATCTTATTTTCATGTTACTTGGCACAGAATTCGGTGGTCCAGGAACCTTTGGACCACTTAGTGGTCCAAGTAGAAAACATGTTTTTAGAGTTTTTTTTATCAATTACTACGTAGTCCTTGAACTAATTTTAATTACAAATTAACCCCATATATTTTATTTAATTATAAAAATAATTTTTTATTTTATAAATTATTATTTTATCAATTATCTATTATATTTATTAACAATCAAATACAAAAATAACAACCAATTATATCCTCCATTCATCCTAATAATTTCAATTGATTAAAAAATTAACTTTGATCTCGTTACGTTCGTCCATGGCTTTAATTTCATCATGTAGTATCACGGATTTAATTAATACTAGTAGAAATACATTTCCTTCGTCCAAACTAGACCAAACTACAGGATCAATGATTTAAGTTAAGTGATAAAAATTGTTCTTATGTTAATACATTGATATTGGTGCAAGAAGATAATAAGATCCTGATCATGGTGATTGAAAAAAAAACTGGATTATGAAAGTAGAATAGAATAAATTGTGCAAAATCCTACAGAATTCTGAAAAATGAGAACATTACTAATTGATTGAGTAGATGGATATTCCATTACCAATCGATTGAAATTGGCAAAACATTCAACTTCATCACCTTCCAATCGATTGGATTACATTACCAATCGATTGAATTTGGCTAAAACTTCAATGTCATCACTTTCCAATCGATTGTATTTGACAAATCCATGTTGTTTTCGTGAATTCAATCAATTGAGTAACAACAACAATCGATTGTTTTGAGGCATTCATTCGATTGGAAAGTATAAACAATCGATTGGTTTAAGCTTTTCACCATTCTACCTTACAACTTTCAATCGATTTTTTTGTGATATAGTGTAAACCAATCGATTGAGTTATCATTCGATTGTTTTGAAAAACCAATCATTGAATTTCAAGGAAACACGATTTGGAAGCCATGGACGAAGGTAACGAGATCAAAGTTAATTTTTTAATCAATTGAAATTATTAGGATGAATGGAGGATATAATTGGTTGTTATTTTTGTATTTGATTGTTAATAAATATAATAGATAATTGATAAAATAATAATTTATAAAATAAAAAATTATTTTTATAATTAAATAAAATATATGGGGTTGATTTGTAATTAAAATTAGTTCAAGGACTACGTAACAATTGATAAAAAAAACTCCAAAAACATGTTTTCTACTTAGACCACTAAGTGGTCCAAAGATTCTTGGACCACCAAATCCTGAGCCATGTTCTTTTTTATCTTATCTTTATCTTTCATAAGTAATACTCTATATATGTTTAGTTTTACTTTCATAATTCAATCAATTAAAAAATAGATAACAAAGCGTTTTTTATCTTTGCGTATTCTTTACGTACTTTTTCAATTTTATTGAGTAATATCAGCCAAGAAGAGTGGGAGAGTAAAATGTCCTCGAAAAAGAGTAAGAAAAAAAAGAAGAGAAATGTGATTATTGACAAGATTTTTTTTATAAGGATAATAATTAAAATAAATATATGTTATATTAAGTAAATTAGTTAAATATGATTAAATTATTTTATTATTTTTTATATAATTGACTATTATTTTTACACAAGAACATGACATGATAAATGTATTGATCGAGGATGGATGGCCGTGTGATTTTACGTAACAGTTAGCAGATGTAGCGGTCACATTAAGACCAAAGAGAATGTTCTAGCGTACGACTTAGGCAGCTACCGATGATGCGTTGTAACATCCTCTGCCGCGTGTCGCACACCATGTCGCTCCATCAACCACAAACCTCTGCTTCCTTCCCACGCGTCATTCTCACTCTCATTCTCCACCACTCTTTCTCTTCTTTCTATTTTATTCATAATCACTTTTACTCTCTTTCTATATTCATTATTTTTCTTTATGGAAATTTAAAATTTGTGTACTACTCTATATACGTGTTGATTATGGACTTTAGAAGAATCTACACATGTAGCACCCTCTGCACACACACCATTACAGAAATAAAAAGGTTGCTTTCTTCTTTTATTGTTTATATAAATGAACATATAATTTTTCAGGATTCGTTCTTATCTCTTCTTGCACTACTAAGCACATCTTTCCTTTCAAATTAATCTTTTTTATTTAAATAAAACTAAGCTGAATCCCAACAAAATACAAAAAAAATTATTTAAGTCATGTGCCTAGAGCTAAACATATTTACTGCCCCAATAGACACAATAGACAGTCGCTGAAAAGCATAAACATATGAATCGATAAATTAAACAGTATAATCTTTTCTTAATAATTAGTTGTGGCTAGTAGTATGTACATATACTAAATATAATTCTCAGAAATAGAATGCATTTCCACTGTTTACGTAAAAATTTGTTTCTTAAATTATACCGAATATCATAATTTACCTAAAAGAACCGTATAACAAATAGAAAAAAAGTGGAGTGAAAAGAACAGAAAAATTTAAGTCAAAATTAGAACGAAGTTGTGTTAAGATGTGATTTATAATATTTTGGTAATTGGAGCAGGGTAAATTGAGAAACAAAATTAAGAAAGAGAGAAACACGGAAGAGGTAAGAAGTGACGTGTTGAAGAGGCATTTTCCACGTTAAACGTGTGACGGTGGCACGTGACTGATAAAAGCATAGTGGAGTCGGTCTAAAAGCAATAAAGTTTAAAAACCCCCTAACAAAGGTAAGGTGAAGTAATTCCACTTATGTGGTTGGATTATAGTTTACAGATAGAAGTTTATATAAAATTAATTTTATAAATTTAATTTTGATAAAAAATAAGTTTGTGTTAAAGTGATTTATATTTAATAATTTTTATATAAAGATTGAATATTAATGACTAAAAATTCGTTAGTGAAACGCAAAAATTTAAAATTATTGCTTTTTGTAATCAAAATTTTATGAATAAAAAATTTATCAAACTTAAAATAAAAACTTTCAAAAAACCTAAACATATTTCTTCTCTTCTAACATATTTACCAAACATACTCTTGATCACTCAAATAATCGTATCCTAAATATTACAGCAAGTAAATAAAAACATCAACTCACCGCATGTAGGCCTAACTTAAACCGAGAACATCACTAATGATTTGCTGACAAATGGTCAGATATTAAGCCACCGTTCACTTTTATGTTACCAACATTTTCATTTTTTTTAAAATTAAATTATAATGAAAACA
>NC_029789.2:1032831-1039949 GCF_000816755.2 Arachis ipaensis | reverse complement strand
ATATGTCACCACATACTTTGACCGATCAAAAAACTCGGAACGAAAACAGATAAAATTCGGCCCACTTATTTAAAAATAAAGAAACATGTTCAACAAATCTGATCACTAAACAGAATACGATAACCAACCTATAAATTCGGACTTATCCACAGCAAACGAGTAAAACAACGTCTATAAAGTCAAACTGGCATCCTCAGCTAAAGATCAGGTTCTATTCTCAGTCTTCATATTTACTTGATATACTCACTAAAGATTATTATTGACTTGAGCGTCGGAGTATTTTTTGCAGGTATTTCCGCCGCGGTGTTCGGTCCTAGCCGACGCATAACTCTTCTTCGGCCACCCAAATACTCGGACGAAACATATATTAAAAATAAAATAAATTATATATATTTATACATAAATATACAATAATTAATTTGTAATGTACATCTAAGCAAGTATTTTCTATCAAACATTAAACCCCGTGATTAATTGATGAGTAGCTAGTATTTTAGATGATTTAACATTAATATATTAACACTCCGTGACTAGAGTAACTAACTTTCATGTAAGTTGATCGTACCACTGTTAACTCTTACGAGTCATGTCATATCACACTCGGTCAAACATAGCAAGGAATAATACTCGGGAAACACACACTTCTCTTTAGATATCTGAAATCTTAAACACGAAGGAAATATTAACCAATTTGAGCAAATCACAACATTTTCCATACAATCTCAAGACATTCTTTAGAGGGAAATATTTCCAGTTGATGTTCCAATAGATTAAGCTTTCTATTTTTCTGTGTTTCTAATTAGGAAAATTAATCTTTGTTCTAATTTTATCCCAAATAATGCACAATTCCAGTCAGACCCAACTGAGGGAAATAAAGAATGAAAGAGCACACTTATAATGAGCTCATTAAGCACTTGCAACTTTATCATCCCACGGTGATTAGACCCCTCAACAAAATTGCCAAAGCTAAAACACAATGTTCCCGATTAGTGCCACTAACCTGTTCCATTTTTGCGACAAATCCATGTACCCTTTTCGCCAATATGCTTTTTACCTATACACCCACTAAACAAAAGCCCTCCCATTTCTTGCATTCGGGAATCTACCACATAATTGGGGTTATATCATCAAAGAGAGATCACAGCCACCAAATGAAAATCAATATCAGCCCTCCGATTTCAAGGGTGGGACCTGCACAAGCCTCAGGTACTACGGAACCGCCCACGGGGTAATTTAGTATTTTTAAATTCAGGGCGGCTGACCTACTCTTCCTGTTTTCGAGAACCAATACAACTCGCTTTCACCGCCACTAATGAGGGGCTGACACGTGTAAACGATGACGGCCCGAACTACGACCCGCCCCATATAAGCCGGCTTCTGCGGGTCCCACCGTATTGGAAGCTTACACTGCTTTTCACCACCACCATCCACTCAAGCACAAGTTGCAAGATCTCTCTTTCAAAATTTTAAAGAGGAGGAAAAGATCAAGATAATCTCGTTAAATAAAATGAATAATTGCAGTGCAAGTAAGAAAGGGAAAAGGGAAAAAAAAGTAATAAAATCTATTTTTATTTCAACATTTTTTCCATATATAGACATCCCACCTTTTTTTTTTTTTTTCAAGAGTAGTACATTGTCATTTGTCTTCTTCCCCTTTCCACCATTCACTAGGCCAGCCCTATTTAAGTATATTTACAACTCAACCCCAAAACTTAAGTATAATTACTCTAGAAAACAAACCCTATATTTCCCCATTTTTACTAAAAAGGCCTTACTTATTTTGCTACATGCACGGTACACCCTGCACCCTTAGCTATTTCACAGGTGTCTTATTTTTTTCTTTTTCTTCTACTTTCTCAAACTTTTACCACTTCTATTGGGATTTTTCTATATATACACAGGACACTAGAAACCACTACAGAAAAGCAGAGATAGCTGACTGGAACTGGAACACCTCCAACAGCGACGACCCCTTCTTGTTTTGCAAAAAAGGGTTTGGCATTGGAAGTGTGATGCAAACTAAGCTGCTGAGACACTTGCCATTAGTGTATATATGACATATATGAGGGGCATTATAGCAAATAAACCTAAAAATACCAAACGAACTTATATTCTTAGTATTCTATGATTAGTCCTCCTCCCATTGGGGCTCGGTGTGGTATTCCCTTTCTTCTCTTGGCCGTTCTGTAATTAACCGAAGTTGGGGGCGGTGTGGACGGTGTGAAACTCTGGACTTGGTTACTGTTGTTGTGGCGGCCATGGCTGCTGTTGCTGCTGTATGAATCCTCTGAATCTGATGCCATTGCCGCTGAATGTTTCTTCCTCTTCTGGAAGTTCTTCGATGTTCCAACAATCTGCAATATCGTAGTGTATAAAGTCACACATTGATTAACCAATAAAGAAAACCAAAATACACATACACTAGAAGGCTGTTCTGTTTTGAAAGAACAAAATAAAAGTCAATGTTGAGAATTTCAAAATTAAGGCAAGAGTGGCGTGAATTTGAGAGATTTTGAAAGGGGGACATTGTGTTGGTGTGAAAATACCTTGCAACCGAGAGAACAGAAGCGGTAGGAATCAAGGAGGCTGCGTTCACAGACTTCACAGGTGTTAGTGACACCTTTTCCAGGCCTTGGCTGAGGCCTCTCGTTGAGGAAGACAACCCTTGCGCTGTTGATAATGTAGGTCTGAACACCAGTGATGTCCAACACCTTCTGGATCTCATTCACCCTTATCACATCATGATATGAAGACCTCCTTATCTGTTTGTTAACACATTTGATGAAAACAGTTAATTAAAGGTGTTATAGAGCATTTCATTTGTACAGACACAAGAGATATGAAAGGAACCTGAATAGCACGATGATCCTTGTGGTAAGCGAGACACAGAGAGCAGAGAGCGCCGTTCATACAGTCCAAGCAATACATGTTGCATTCGCTCTTGTGGGAATCAGCGTGTAGCTTGCATTGAACAAAGAAGCTCTCCTTCAGCAGTGGCTTCAACCATGGTGGCCACCTGTTATCCTCTTCATCTGGACCCCCAGCACCCTGCACAATTAACCAAAAACGTAAATCATCAAATCAATCCAAATCCAATGTCTCTTTACACAAGACTAGTATAGTACCATGATTCTCCTGTTCTTGGGTTTGATTTCCCGGGGGACAGTAGAGTCTTGATTTTCAATCGCCAGCTTGAAGGAAGGAAGGAAGGAGTAGAGAGTGTTTGCTGAGTTGATGCAGGGAATGTGTTTGTGTTAATGTCTGAGAGAAAGAGAAGAAGGAGGGAATGGGTTCTTGTAGAACTTGGAGGCGGTATAGAAAGAGAAAGAGAGGGTATTTTAGACAAAGTTATATAAAAGATGAACAAAACAGGCTAGGGGTCGTTCTTATCCGCACAAAGTCTTCTTCCGAACCTACTTCCGAACCCGAACCTACTTAAGATACGTTCTCTCTAAGGAACCCACCTCCTTCTTTCCTTTTAATTACTTTCTAAATACATATAAATATTTCTTTTTCTTTCATTTAATCATGCCTTTTCTAACCACACATGCTCAGGTAATTTTTTATTTTTATTATTTTCCAGTTAATACAATATTCCAATAAATATACATTATTGGGAAAATATTTACTCTTATTTAATCTAATCGCTCGAGAATAGATAGGGTACACACATTGTGACTCCTTTTTAAAATGTAGCATTTAACCATTTACCATGTTTTAGTTGATCAGTAAATAATTTGTAACTAGTATAAATCTTTAAGAAATCACATTTGACGAAACTAGTTATATATTCATCATCATGTGATGTAATGATAGATCCTAATGCCTTTAAATACTCTTTCATTTAACATAATTTTTACCAAGTGAGACTTATTGCATGATGAAGTTCAAAGCCCTGCTTGATAAGTAATTTAAAGGAAAAATAAAGAAATATTAAAAGAAGATACAAACATATTTTTTAAATAAATAGATAATAAAAAAATAAAAAAATTATTTGTACACCAAAATCAGCCACTAAAATCAACCACCAATATATTTGTGTATATATATATATATATATATATATATATATATATATATATAGTTTAATTTATTTTTAATATATATTTATATTCTAATATATATTTTATACTGGTGGCTGATTTTGGTGGCTAATTTTATGTATGCTATTTTAAAAAAACGATATAACTAAATACATAAAATGGAAAATGCTATTTGTATACCAAAATTAGCCACTAAAAGCAGCTACCAATATACTTATATATAAATATATGTATAGTTTAATTTATTTTCAATGTGTATTTGTATTCTGGCATGAATTTTATACCAGTAGCTGATTTTGGTAGCTGATTTTGGTGTACACGTAGCATAACCCTACATAAAAATTGTACGGTTGGTCGGTTACCGGATGGTTCGAAGGTGTTTGCTGGGTGTGAACGTATGTGCTAGCCTCAATCTGGGTTTGGGGCGTGAAAGGCGGGGGCAGCCGACTTCCCGAGCTCTTCGTGAGGTGAGGGGGGTGCCACCTGCAAGGACATTCCGACGCTCAAGTTAGAAAATGTGCAGGTGATATGGAAGTGAAAGATATGATGACGTACCTTAGGGGAGGGGTAGGACGACCCTCCCCCTAAGAGTAGGGCGGGCCCCACAGGAGAAGGCCCATTCCAAAATACTTTTTTTCCTACANNNNAGATGAGTTATGCGCGATAATCCAACCGCGCAGATCGGGTTATCCGCGGATCGGATCGGCCAACGTGCCAACTGGGCTGCACCGTAACAAAAATCATATCATTATATCACTTCCATTTTTTAAATTTCTGCTCTGTCGTGCTCCTTGCTATAGTGATTAACGCAATCTTTTAAAATACCTCTAATTATTCGTCAGTGGCATGGGTTTGGGCACTCCTATTTCGTCTTCTTGTATTAATTATTACTTAACTAACTAATTGGCATTGTATTTTTAAAATGGTGTAGTAGTATAATAATGTCTGATTTTTTAAGGGCTGCTTATGTCCTAGTCCAACTTGTATTGGCTATTAATTATTTATTAATATGGTATGAACAATGTTTTAATTCAAGAGCTCGAACCCCTTCCCTATTTCTGAGTCCTAATTATCGGTCTTGTCAAAATGTGAAATGTTGATAAAATAAAACAAGCCCCCCAATAAACACAAACATTTATTGTGTAGAGGATGTTTGATTCATGTTAACATTGTAGCAAATACCAAGTTAAGAATTAAGATTTTAATTTGTGTGGTGTTTGAGGCAACTCCATGAATGAATTAACAATAATGTGAAACCTAATTGAGATAGTAGGAAGTGGAAACATCAGGTCCTAATCATGTGGGTTAGGTCTTAGTTGGCCATCCTTAATTAGTATCTACAACAACAGAACCAATTATATGATCGACGAGTATTTTTTTAATATATATAGAGAAATAATTGCTGTTCCAACAAATCAAATAAAATAGAAATTATTGTCCAGTTGGTGATTTGATTAGGTCAAAATATTTTCTTTCTTTTTGGCCGTAACTGTGTATAAACTTGATAAACCGATTTACGAAAATATTCGATAACAAAAAAATATTAGTAAAAAATAGTCAAATTTTATTTTATTTAATATCTATTAATTATTATATAAAATAAGTTCTGATATTTTTTTTATTTTTTTAGCATTACCACCGATTTAAATGCTCATTATCCACTTAATTAATAATTAGCTTACAGTTAATTATATGGTTAAAATCAAGGTTCTGAAAACCGGACCGGACCGGTCGGTTCGACCGGTTTAACCGCGAACCGACAATGCATGCGGTCCGGTCCTCTACCCACTCAGTTTTTAAGATTTATATTAGACTATAATTATATTTTAAGATGTGTATTTATAATTTTTATTATTTCTATTCTAAAACGGTTTTTCCGGTTGAACCACCGGTTGGACCAGTTAAACCAGTGAACCAGTGAACCAGTAATTAGAACGGTTTGATGACCGGTCCGGTTTTCTGAACCTTGGTTAAAATCGAATAAGAATCGAAAAAAAAAAAAACTTGAATTGAAATTCTTGGAATTATAATATAAATCCCGTTACACATTCAAATAAATTTATATTTAAATTCATTCAATTTATTTAGTTTGTACTGTGGGATTTCGTCGTCTTCTTCTTCTTTTTCCTCCTCCTCCTGTTTCTTCTTCTTCTCCTTTTTTTTTCATCTTTTTTTCATTATCGTCATTGCCACCACTATCATACCACCACATCTATCTCCCTTTCCTCCTCCTCCTGTTTATTTTTTATTTGAATTTTTTTATCTTCTCCTTCATTTTCTTCTTCCTCCTCCATCATCATTATTGACACCACCAACAATACCAACAATTTATTAACATCTTTATTGATTCTGATTCTCTGTAGTGATCGAATGAACCAAAAATATTACCAAAACGAAACCATTGTATAGTACCAAATGAATCGAAAATGATCCATTATATAAATTCGAATTCAGAAACATTTGTGTCTCGAATGAACCGAAATTTAGCTCAAAACAAAACCATTGTATAATACCAAATGAACCGAAAATTGTCCATTATATAAATTCGAATTCGATAATAACGATAATGACGATAGTACTAGAAGAAGACAATGACGATAACGATGATGATTATGATGATGATGATGGTGATGGAGAAGGAGAAGGAGAAGGATGAAAAAGAAGGAAGAGATGAAATTCCAATAGGAGGAGGAGGAGGAAGAGGAAGAGGTGTTGTTGGTGACGACGGTAACAAAATTAAAAAATAAAAATAAAAAAAAGGAGAAAAAGAAGACGTAGTATTACTTAAATTACTTGATGAACTTGGATGTAAAATTGTTTAAATATAAAGAATTACTCCTATAATATATGAATATGGATTTTCTAACAATTGATTTAATGCTCAACATACTGTTAATTTTACGATTCCTTTTTTATGAATAAAAATTTAAGTTTGACACTAATTATTTTACTAGCTAAGATTCACATATGTTTTTAGATTCTTTAAACGCGTATATAAATGGTTATAAGGTTTAATAATGGAATCAAATTTTTTTAGCTCATATCAATTAATGTTTAAAATTATTTTTATTTTTA